>NW_022436945.1:42397628-42419667 GCF_009761245.1 Sapajus apella
TACATCTATTAATTCATTTAATCCTCACAGTAAAGTAAGTACTATTAGAACCACATTTTTTAGATGGTAAAATTGAAGCACACAGAGACTAAATTACTAGGGAAAAATTTCACAGCTCATATGTAGCAGAACCAAGATTTGAATCTAAGAAGTCAAGCTCTAGAGCCTGGGCTCTTAACTAAACTGCTTTTCCCAAATTGCTGCTATGGATGAGACGACAGGGCAGGAGTCCTTGACTTTGGTGTAGTCAAAATAACCTAGCTGGAAATAGAGATGGTTCAAATCTCCAAAGTGAAGGTCACTCAGGTTCCCTGGAGATCATGATAATCAGAAGGAGACTTTGGGGACAGCTATTTAGGGCAGTTTCATTGATGCCCACTCTCTAGATGGCTCTGCCTATGGCCACTGCCACTCACTTGAGGCCCAATTCCCAATGTACTTTTTTATGCTTTTTTTTCCTGGCAATTATCACTTAGTAGCAAGAGAGTAGTGGCCAGCTCAGAGATTACAAAGAGAAATGTCCTACATAGCAGAGCACCCCAGAACTCAGCTGGGTAAAGATTTCTGTCAATTCAGTTTAATTCCAAAAGAAAATTCAGAAGAATATCTTTTTGACCTTGGATTAGGCAAAGATTGCTAAGATATGATACCAAAAAAGCATGACCTATTAAAAAAAAATAAATTGGACTTCATCAAAATAAAGAACTCCTCTTCAAAAGACACTGTGCTACTATCCTAAGAGAATAAAACGCCCCATACTGAGAGAACACATGCAAAATACATGCAGAAATTCTGTCTCCATAAAAATTACAAATATTAGCCAGGTGTGGTGGTGCATGTCTGTAGTCCCAGCTGCTCCAGAGGCTGAGGTGGGAGAATTACCTGAGCCCGGGAGTTCAAGGGTGTAGTGACCCATGTTCACACCACTACACTCCAGCCTAGGTGAAAAAGCAAAACCCTATCTCAAAAAAAAAAAAAAATGCTCAGCATCACTGGTCGCTACGTAAAGGCAAATTAAAACCACAATAAAATACCACTCATGATTTTTTCAATGGCTGTAATAAAAAGTTTAAGCTAACAATACCAAGAACTAGCAAGAATTGACTAATACCCTCTGTCTGTCCACACACTTATTCCATCCAGATTTTACAACAGAGCTTCTAAGTTAACACACTTGTGGATAATTAACATGGTTAAAAGAGTGGTTATACGAGTGATAAAAGCTTTAGGTTCCAGGCCCACAGTGAACACTATTAACAGGTAATTCCCCTTTGATCTCCCACTGAGAGGGCTATCCAGTACAAAGTTTACATAAGTAAACAGACTGGAGATAAAGTGATGTGGGGTAAGCAGACTTAAACTGGGAAGGCCTTTATTCTCTCTCTCTCTTTCCTATGCTAATGTTAATGAGGCAGCTGCCTTCGACCTGTCTCAATAAAACCTTTTGGCCTTCCAAAAAGTTTGAGACTAATCTATACTTTTCCTAATATATCTTTAATATTTTGCCAACCACCCCGAGTGAATACCAACAAAGGGGAAGAAGGGAAGAATCAAATTCAGATTCAAGGAGACTGCCGCTAGGATGGCATAAGTAGGGAAAGCTATTCATAAGCCTTTAGTCTGAAAAGCTTTGATGAAGATTCCATGAGCATGTAAAATGAAACCTAACATATTTGGCAGAGTAAAAAGAGAGTTGTAGTCAGGGGGAGATAATATACCCAGGACCCCCATATTCCTAATAAAGTAAAAGTCACCTACACCTTAATGAAACTCAGCAGCAGGTAGTAGCTAACACTTAATAAGCATTTATGAAAAAATGCTCGCTAGACATGGTGGCTCATGTCTGTAATCTCAGCACTTTGGGAGGCTGAGGTGGGCAGATTGCTTGACCCCAGGAGTTTGAGGCCAGCCTGGGCAACATGCAGAAACTCTAACTCTACAAAAAAATTCAAACATTAGCCAGGTGTGGTGGCACACCCCTAGCAATGCACCAATGGAATCATAAACAATTATCACATTTAATCCTCCCAAAAGCTTGATAAAGATTCTGGTGGTTCTAAAACATGTCCATGAATTCTTTGATGCACTTCCTTTCAAGAGGTGGAGCCTGATTCTCTTTCCCTTGAGTATGGTTTGAACTACACACTTTTTTATTTTTTGAGACAGAGTCCTGCTCTGTTTTCCCAGGCCAGAGTGCAGTGGCACAATCACCACTAACAGCAGCCTCAACCTACTGGGCTCTAGTGATCCTCCCACCTTAGTCTTCCGAGTAGCTGGGACTACAGGCATGTACTACCATGCCTGGCTGATATTTGTATTTTTTGTAGAGACAGAGTTTTTGCATGTCTCCCAGACTGGTCTTGAACTCCTGGGCTCAAGCAATCTATCCGCCTCGGCCTGTCAAAGTGTTGATATTACAGGTGTGAACCACCGCACCCAGCCGAGTTACACACTTCTAATTAACAGAAGAAAACAAAAATGATGGTATGGAATTTGGAAGTCTAGGTCATAAAAGGTACTCTCTTCCTCCTTACTTGCTCTCTCCTGGATGACTCACTCTAAGGAATGTTAGCTGCCATGTTGTAAGGGCAGACAAGCAGACTAGAGAAGGCTCATGTGGTAAGAATTGAAGCTTCCTGCCAAGAACCAGCAAAGAACTGAGGCTCTCTGCTAATAGTGATGCAAATAAGCTATCTTGGCAGATTTTCCAGCCCAAATCAAGCTTTCAGATGGCTATAGCCACGTGAAAGCCCTGAGCAGAACTGCCAGCTAAGCTGCTCCTAAATTGCTGACCCATAGAAACTATGAGACAATAAATTTGTGTTGTTCTAGGTTGTTGAGTTTTGGGGTATTTGTGATGCAGCAATAGATTTATTATTATTCCCTTTTACCCACAAGGAAGTGAAGTTCTAAGAGGTTCAGTAACTTGCTAAAGGTCACAGAGCCCGTAACAGCTATAGAACTGGGTTCAAATCCAGGGACTCTTGACCCCAAGGCCCACATTGTTAATCAGCACATGATTAACTAATACTTTTTGACAGCAACCAAACCCATCCATCATACATAGATTTTTTTTTAAGTTTAACTTGGACCTATGAAGATTATTGTATGGTAATTCAATTTAACTCCACAAACCTCAAATTCAAAAACTTACCCACCACAATAAAGCTTCCACACTTAGATACACAGGCTGAGGATTCAATTCGATCTCCCAAACTCTGTTCCCATTTCACCTTCCCAGAGTAGAAGTCAACTGCCTTCATTTTATGAGAATGGGAACCAATGTACACAGTTGTAGATGACTCATCAAAAGCAGGTATTACAACCAGCGGTGAAGCATCTACGCATTTGCCTGTGTCTGACCTCCACCTCAGATGTAACTCCATTTTCTGGGTCCCTATCGCAGGTTTCCCCTCTTCAGGAACTTTTGCAACACAGGATGGATCTTTTGACTTCCCAATAAGAACTGGAGAATTTAGGCCTTTTAAATTCTGAGTGTTGGTCTGTGAAATTGAATCAGAAGGATAGGCTGAAGAGCAATGTCCTAACTTTGGTAAAAACCTAGTAGTATTCAGAGACAAAATTTGACTCCCTCTGCTCAGTGCAACAAAAGCATTATTCTCGTTGTGGTAACTTAAAGTCCTGATGGCTTTCTGATGTAAAGATGTTCCACTGGCTTCCTCTTGATTAATGTTGCTGAGTTTCCTTTTTGTGGCACAACTCTTCCTGAATGTCACATCTTCATCTGGAAACACTGTTTGAAGGATGTGATTATAAATCTCTAAAATGGAACTGCTGAGAATCATTTCCAGAAGCCCAGGTATTGATGTCCCAACAAGTTTTTCAATCTCACTGAGGAGTCGCATGGACTTTAGTGAATCTCCACCACTATTTAAGAATCGTGACTCATCAGGAACCTTCAAAAGATTTTCTGGGAGATTCAGGGTAGACTACAGAGGAAAGAATAGAGAAATATGGCGATGTAAAGGTCTAAAACCAAAAGACTTCAACATTTACAGGTAATATATAGAGATGAGAGTAAATACATTAATAATTAGAAATATAAGCTGGGTGTTGTGCCTTACACCTGTAATCCCAGCACTTTGGGAGGCCAAGGCAGGCGGATCACCTGAGGTCGGGAGTTTGAGACCATCTGGGCATTATGGTGAAACCCCATCTCCACTAAAAACACAAAAATTAGCTGGGCATATTGGTAGGTGCCTGTAATCTCAGCTACTTGGAAGGCTGAGGCAGGAGAATTGCTTGAACCGGGTGGGTGGAGGTTGCAGTGAGCCAACACTGCGCTACTGCACTCTGGCCTGGGTGACAGAGTGAAACTCCATCTCAAAAATAATAATAATAATAACAATTAGAAATACAAAATAAATACTTTTAATAAAAATAAAGTTTTAAATTGTTTTATTTACGTTAAAGGAGATCACTGTGCTACCAATTTTGTCACAAATTCATCTAACAGTACAAAATACACTTCACTTTACAGCAGTTTTCTTACCCATAAAATTGGGACAAAAACATTTGATGTATTAAGTATATAGCCCACAAGATACCAACAGGCAATATTTCTAATATTTCTATAATATGGAAATAATTTATCTTTGGCTGCTTCATATAAATCAAAATTACTTTCCAATAATCTAAAAATGAAGTAGATGAGACTTTTAGATAACCTCTATTTTTAGACAAGTCTACACAATTACATCCTCCTTTTAGAACCCTTTAGAAAAGAAATATCTACATTTTATTTAAGAAAAATTATTAACTTATTGAGATATACGTATTTTTTAAATTCTCTCTAAAAGAACTTTGAGTTCTTTTAGAATAATGACATAAGCCCTAAGTATGACAAACAACACACTGTGCTATAGCAAGATTTGGCTATTTTCTCAGCTCGGACAAGAGTGTTACTACATTCTACAGATCCTCTTAGACAACAGTTATGTCAAAACAGGTTTTGTCTACTTACACCTTTTATGACTACTTCACTTTCAATAAATTTCTTTGTGGGGAACTTAATCTAATCTTACAGTAGAGAACCTAACCTTCATTTTAATACAAATTGGATAAATGAAGCTATACTACCTAACATCGGGGTAGCAGTAACATTGTCAGAAAATTTTATGTAACTTGTTAGGATATCATTCCTTAAAGACATAAAATAACTTCTTT
Source organism: Sapajus apella (assembly GCF_009761245.1). NCBI lineage: Eukaryota > Metazoa > Chordata > Mammalia > Primates > Cebidae > Sapajus > Sapajus apella. Next base: position 42,402,816 of record NW_022436945.1, read on the forward strand.
ATAATAATTTTGTAACTTAAAAATTGTACCTTCCACAAATACTGTAATTTTTCCCAAAGGTCCTCTTTCCCACTGAGCTTATTCTCAGATTTCAAGTTTATGTAGTTTAAATATATCTTGTTTAACTCAGAAACATCAATTTTGCCTTAATATAGAAAAGAACGAACAAATGTTTTAAAACAACATTATAAAATTTCACTCAAAGCCTTTATATCTTCATTAGCCATATACATTTTTCTTTGTACAACACAGAAATCATGTAAAGAGTTTGTTGTCGACAATCAGTTCTAAAAAGCAGTTTGATGCTACCAAGAATGTAGAGACAAACAGATGAGAAGAAGGCCAGGCATAGTGGCTCACTCCTGTAATCCCAACACTTTGGGAGGCTAGGTGTTTAAGACCAGCCTGGGCAATATAGTGAGACCCTGTCTCTACAAAACATTTAAAAATTTGCCTGTAGTCCTAGCTACTCGGGAGGCTAAGATGAGAGGATCACTTGAACCAGGAAGTTGAGGCTGCAGCAGTGAGCCCTTATTGCACTGCACTCCAGCTTGGGTAAAGAAGTGAGACCCTGTCTCAAAAAAAAATAAAGGAGCTAGTATTTATCCAATTTATCGCAATTTCAAGAGTTAAAGAAATAGTTCCATTAAATGAGCAACCACTGCATTTTAAAGTGTATAGCATATAAAAATGAAATTGGGAAGGCAATATAATATGGTGACTAAGATTATATATTTTTAAGTCAAACAGTCCTAGATAGACAAAACAGACAATAATAAAATTAAAATAAAAAAGTCCTAGATAGAGTATCAATTTTATCACTGCAATAGGTTAATTGTATGTGTCAATGTGGGTGGACCACAGGGTGCCCAGATTGAACATTTTTCTGGGTGGGTCTGTGAGGGTGCTTCTGGATAAGATTAGCATATGAATCTAACTAAGGTCTCAGTAAAGCAGATTGGGCATCATCCAATCTGTTGAGAGCCAAAACAGAAAAAAGGCAGAGAAAGAAAGAATTTGCACCCTTTTTCTTTTTTTTGAGACAGGGTCTCACTCTGTTGCCCAGGCTGGAATGCAGTGGCACAACCTTGGCTTACTGCAACCTCTCCCTCCTGGGTTCAAGTGAGCCTCCCATCTCAGCCTCCCAAGTAGCTGGGACTACAGGCGTGCACCACCAGGCTCAGCTACTTTTTTTTGTATTTTTAGTAGACATGGTTTCACCATTTTGGCCAGGCTGGTCTCAAACTCACAACCTCAGTGATCCTCCACCTTGGCCTCCCAAAGTGCTGGAATTATAGGCATGAGTCACTGCGCCTGGCCTGCACCCTTTTTCTTGCATCACTGTTTAAGCTAGAACATCTCATCTCCTCCTGTCCTCAAACCAGGATTTATATCATCCACTCCCCTGATTGTCAGGCCTTAGGACTCAGACTGAATATACCATTGACTTTCCTAAGTCTCTAGCTTGTCAAAAGCAGATTATTAGACTTCTTAGCTTCCATAATTGCATGGGTCAATTCCTGACAATAAATCTTTTATATATCTATATATTGGTTCTGTTTCTCTGGAGAACCCTGACTACTATACTAATATAATCACTAACTAGCAAAATGATTTTTGGAAAATTACTTAACCTCTTTTTTTTTTTTTTTTTTTTTTTTTGACATGGGGGTCTTGCTAAGTTGCCAAGGCTGGAGTACAATGGTTATTTGCAGGCACAAACAGCACACTGTACCACCAAACTCCTGGCCTCAAGCCATTCTCCACTTTAGCTTCCCTGAGTGGCTGAAACTGCAGGCGCTCACCACCTTGCCCCACCTAATTACTTAACCTCTTTAAGCCTTATTTTCCTCATCTGTATATAGGAATAATATCACCTACGCACAGGATTTTCTGAAAATAAAATGAACTAATTATATAAAGCATTCAAAAGAGGGTCTATCACAATACATACTAGTATCATTTATCAAAATAATAAAGATTTATGTGACCATTAAGCTAGTTTTGAATACAATTAGTATTATTTGGCACTGAAACATATCTGCTTTAAATTACCGTGGGATGTAAATGGTAGAGTATCAATCAATACAAGCTCATCCGGAATTGCATGACTTGGAAGATGTTTCTGCAGTTCTTTAAAGATGTAATCTTTTACTAAAGCATCTTTAGATACCATGAAGAGAATTAATTTTTCCTGATTATACCACGTAACGGCACAAGACTCCACTTGCTGAAGCTCTTCAGCAACCTATAAGAGAGATTATCCCAATTTGCCAATGAGGATATTTACAAACAAGCTTCCTAAAAGCTTACTTTTTTATGTCTGAAATCACAACAGTTGAATTTAGTTTTGGAATATACTGGAGATTTTTTTTTAATTATTTTTTACTGTTAGTATTACTTGCACATAGGGTTCACAATATTTTTCAAAATAATAGGTCCTAAAGCAAAATAAGCCAGTTTCATTTCACAAATATCAAAATACAATTTGTCACTTATTTAAAGTATAACTATCTCTTCATGCTGGGGATAAGGGGCACACTGAATTATTAATATATTTTATTGTAATTTAACACTAACACAAAAATGACAGGTATAAATAATACAGACCCCTGGCATAGAAAATTGGTGGTGACTGCTTCTAATACCTACATATCTGAATAGATACTTAATATTTAAATAGTTTTACCTGTTGTACAAGTTCAATGTTAAGACGTTTGCCATGACGTTTGATCTGACTATCCTTTCGTCCCAGAAAAAATATCTCTCCATCTTTCACAGTCACAAAGTCTCCTGTGGCTCGCATTGTGCCAAGTGGTACTGTCACTTCATCATCAAGAAAACACACTCTGTTTCTGCCACCTTCCCAAGATATAAACACAATGTCATAAAAATCCAAGGGAAATATATTAAAAACCATCAAATCAATAGCATCACCCAAAGTTCAGTGACTAAACTTCAAAATTTAAATATTAAAAGGAGGCTCATTTTAAAATGCTATCTGATAAAATCAGACATAAAAAGTTCAGTAAATAAGCAGAGATAAAATGAAATGTATTTCTTAAAATTTATGGAATTAAAAAATTCTTAGACTGATTAAATTTTGCTTATAAATATAAATATGAAGATCCAAGTTACAGTTTCTAAATTACCTTTATTAGTGTATTACAAATTATCTGAAATAATTATTGTAACTTATTTGATATTTCATGACTATGAATGAGATTAAAAACTATCACTGAAAAGCATGAGATAGGCATATGAAAAACAGGAAAATAATAAAATTAACACATCAGATCTTTTTTCTTGAAAAAAATAAATTCCCAATCAACAAATATAAAACAACCTAAAAATACTTGGCCACTGCCTTCTTGAATTGTGAAGCCATTAGTATCTCTAACTTCAACTACTGTTCCAAGAAGTGGAAATCCCAGGTGTACAGGCAATTCACATCTATGAAAATAAGACCCAGAGCAGATTTGAAAGTTTTCATTAGAATATTTTCCAATATATTTAAATCATACTGTATCAAAGAAAAAAAGTTTGTTATGCTATAATTCAAAGACTGACAAGAGGAAAAGGTTAGGTGGAAAGGTTATCATGTTATTAATTACTATTTAGTACAAAATGTTGTAGCAGTATCTTGGCACTAGCTATAGTAGGGAAGGTTCTGGATTCCCAACTTAAAATATTCTATACAATCAGCTGGGCACAGTGGCTCAAGCCTGTAATCCAAGTACTTTGGGAGGCCGAGGTGGGCGGATCACGAGGTCAAGAGATCGAGACCATCCTGGCCAACATGGTGAAACCCCATCTCTACTAAAAATACAAAAATTAGCCAGGCGTGGTGGTGCACGCCTGTAATCCCAGCTACTCAGGAGGCTAAGGCAGGAGAATCGCTTGAATCCAGGAAGCAGAGGCTGCAGTGAGCGGAGATCGCGCCACTGCACTCCAGCCTGGACAACAGAGCAAGGCTCAAAAAAAAAAAAAAATCAGATACAATCGTGTTTCTAAAATTATTACCCCAGTGCTTATCAAAAACACTGTCAATGTTAAGATCCTAGAAATATAGTGTCTCTTCTCTGTACAATATAATGAAAACCCTTACTTTAAAGTAGAGTTAAGAATCTTCTCTGGAATCCTATAAATAGTCGCCCAACTTGATACCTCTGTGATACCATAAACATTAAATATTTGTGTTTTATTGCCTTCTCCTCTCCAGCTTCTGAGAACTGTCAATGATGGAAACACTTCACCACCAAGGGCTAATACTCGAAGAGAAGTAGTGGCTGACAAAACAGTTGACTTGATAAGCTGAGATCCAAATCTTCTAAGCAATGTTGGTGTTGCCTGTAGATACATTAAAAATTATTTATTTATTTCCCTTCACTTCTTTAAAAAAGTAAGCATTGTAGTTATTATTTCAAAGTTAACGTTTAGAGCCCACATGGAAATTAAGGCTGTGTTTAATAAATGGGAAATCCCATTTGGAAAACTACTGGTGCAACATTATCTTCATTAAAAAAAATTTTTTTTTGCCGGGCGCAGTGGCTCAAGCCTGTAATCCCAGCACTTTGGGAGGCCGAGGCGAGTGGATCACAAAGTCAAGAGACTGAGACCATCCTGGTCAACACGGTGAAACCCCGTCTCTACTAAAAATACAAAACATTAGCTGGGCATGGTGGCGCATGCCTGTAATCCCAGCTACTCAGGAGGTTGAGGCAGGAGAATTGCGTGAACCCAGGAGGCAGAGGTTGCGGTGAGCCGAGATCACGCCCTTGCACTCTAGCCTGGGTAACAAGAGTGAAACTCCGTCTCACAAAAAAAAAAAAAAGTTTTTTTTTGAGACAGGGTCTCACTCTGTTGCCCAGGCTGGAGTGCAGTGGCATGATCACCACTCAATGCAGCCTCAACCTTCCAGGCCCAAATGATCCTCCGACCTCAGCCTCCTGAATAGCTGGGACTACAGGCACATACCACCACCCCTAGCTAATTTTTCAAATTTTTTGTACAGATGGGGCCTGTGTTCCCCAGGCTGGTCTTGAATTCCTGCGCTCAAACAGTTCTCCTACCTTGGCCTCCCAAAGCACTAGGATTACAGATGTGAGCCACCATGACTGGCCCAACATTATCTTCCTAATGTGGATATCAGTTACGCTTTAGAAAAAAACTTAAGCAAAAATATTACTTATGTTTCATCATACAGTTTACACAAAAAGATTTAAGGATAAAAAGAACAAAAGCTATAAAATCAATTTATATTTCCTTTCTAACTCTGTACAAAAAGTATATAAAAGGGTTTAAAAATGTGCCTAAGTAAAACAATAATGAATAGGATTTATACCAACAGCTTTATTGAGGTATAACTGACATATAAACTATTTTAAGTATACAATTTAATATGTTTTGATATATGTATATACTAGTAAAACCATCACCACAATCAAAATAATGAACATAACTGTCTTAGTCGATTCAGATTACTGTAACAAAAATACTGTAGACTGGGTAAGAAATGCAGTGCTCATGGTTCTGGAGACGGGGAAGTCCAGATCAAGGTGTGGGCAGACTTAGTGTCTGGTGAGCACTCTACTTCATAGATGGTACCTTCTTGCTGTGTTCTCACGTGTAGAAGGGATTAATACACAACCTCAGGTTTCTTTTATAAGAGCACGAATCTCATTTATGAAGTTTCTACCCTCCTAAAGGCCTCACATCTTAATACCAACAGATTGGGGATTAGATTTGAACATGAATTCTGGAGAGACACAAACATTCAGATGACAGCAATATTCATCACTCTCAAAATTACCTGTGTACCACTGTAAGTCTTCTCTCCAACTGGATCCCTTTATCCAGACATCCACTGATCTATTTTCTGTCACCATAGATCAGAATAATCTTGTATAATTCCATTAATATAAATTATATAGAATTGTACATAATTATAAATGGAAATTATATATTTCATTTATATAATGGAATCAGAAAATAGTCCGTTTTGACCTGGCTTCTTTCATTCTACATAATAGATACAATTCATCTATGCTGCTAAGTATATCAACAGTTCATTCCTTTTTATTGCTAAGTGGCATTTTATCACATGGATCAGGACTGGGTTTCACAGTTCCATATAAAATTTAAGATCAGCTTATTCATTTCTACCAAAAAAGCCCACAGCACTTTGCTAGGAAGTGTGTTTAATTTACAGATCAATTTGGGGAGAAATGCAAACTCAACAATATTAAAACTTCTAATCTATAAAGACAAAATGTTATTTAGGTCTCTAATTTCTATAAACAATGTTTTATAGTTTTCACTGTACAAATCTTGCTCTTTAGCTTTATTCCTATTTTACTGTTTTTGATGCTAGTATAAATATTATCTTAATTTCACTTTTAGCTATTTCTTTTATATACATATACTAAATATGCATGTACAAATATAAAATACAAATGATTTTTGTATATTGATCTTCTATCCTCCAACCTGACTAAACTTTATTATTGCTAGCAGTTCTCCTCACCACCCCAACCCCCAACAAAATTTTCTATATACAAGATCACACCACCTACATATAAAGAGAGTTGTACTTCCTCCTGTCCAACATAAGTACCTTTAATATTTTTCCTTCTTGCCTTATTGTACTGGCAAGAACCACTAGAATGTTAAAGTGGCAAAGGCAAACATGCTGGCCTTGTTTCCAATCTTAGGGTCAAAGCATTCAATCTTGAGTATGGTGTCATATTAGCTGCGGTTCTATTGTTGGAGCCCCTCTTCATACTGGAGAACTTCCCTTTTATTCCTAGTTGTTGGGAGCTTTTTAAAAAATCATAAATGGGTGTTAGATTTGCCAAATTCTTTCTCTGCATATATTAAGATAGGTATATGCTTTTTGTTCATTATTCTTTATGCTGTATATATCATCGATAATTTCTGGATGTTAAACCAAACACGCATTCCTGGGATAAATCCCACATGGTCACCTTTAAATTTACTGAGACTTGTTTTGTGGCTTAGCATATGACTTATTCTATGAAATGTGCCAATGTGCTTAAAAAGAATTCTGCAATCACTGGATAGAATGTTCTGTATATGGCATTTGGTTGGTAATGTTGTTCAAGTCTTCGATATCATACTTGCTGATTTATGTCTAGTTTTTCAACCAATTATTGAAAGTGGGGTATTAAAATCTCCAACTACTGAGTTGTCTATTTATGTTTTCAATTTTGTCCATTTTTGTTTCAGGTATTTGGAAGCTCTATTTTTAGGTGGATATACATGTATAATTGTTACATCTTTTTTTTTTTTTTTTTTTAAGAATGGGTTTCACCATGTTGGTCAGGCTGGTCTTGAACTCCCGACCTCAGGTGATCCACCCACCTTGGCCTCCAAAGTGCTTGGATTACAGGAGTGAGCCACCACGCCAGGCCTAATTGTTACATCTTACTGATGTAACAATGTACTTATTGATGTACTGACAATCTTATCCTTATAAAATTGTTATTGTTTTGTTTTTGTTGTTTTTTTTATTGCCAGTACATTTCTTTGTTAGTAACCTGCCTGGACTAAATCCTCTAGTATATTTGGCCACTGATGTTGCTACTTAGTTGTTTATTAAAAAAATATATGTTCTTTTTAGTTGGAGTTCCTATGGGTCATCCCATGTGTAGAGAGAAAGTGATCAATCAATGATCACTAGACAGATGGCCCAAGTGTGGACTGTCCAAATGTAGACAGTCTATCAAGTCATTGGTTGGATAAACAACTTGAATTTTAATTCAGAAAAAATGATTTAAGGTCATGGCTTGTAAAATATTTACAAAGTAGAATGACTCTACATCCCAGTAGGTACTTACTATCCCAAATCTGTATGTGGATAGGGGAGCTCAGTCAAAGTTCAGGTACTTTCAAGCCTGATCCATCTTTTATTTTCTATGGGCCCTTTTGTGTCTCTTACGTGCATGCACACAGCCTCAGGTTCAGTCAGGAGTTGCATCGGCCCTCTGGTCCCTGATTCACACGAGTGTAACCTCAGCCAGGAATATGCTTATCCCACCACCACTGCAATCTCAGGCTAGAGGAGCTGTTGACCTCTCAGGCTAGGGAGCTGTAGGGCTCCCTACCGGCCTACTTCAAGATCATCATTTCCATAATGCTACTACTGGTCGTGGGCATTACTGACTATTATAAATTAAGTGAGCCCTTTCAAACAGAAAGAATCTGTGTGATGACTGAATTGAGACAGGGATGATAGGAGCAGACCCATACCAGAATGCCACGAAGTTCCATTATTTTCACATAAAATTCGGCATTTTTAAAAAACATAAACATTTCTAAGATTGCTATATGTCTTTGGTTGATTTCCAAATGTTGAAATGCTTGGTTTTTTTTCTATTTTGTCCAGCTTTATAGTTGCTTTTTTGGGAAAGAGGATCTGTTAATCTCTTCACTTGGCCAGAGCCAAAAGTCTCTTGGAAGTAAAGATTTTTAAATAATTTCTTTCAATGAAATCTAAGAAGTCATAATAGAAAACTTGAATTTTAATTCAGAAAAATGATTTAAGGTCATGGCTTGTCAAAACCTTTACATAGTAGAATGATTCTATACCCTCGAAGGTACTTATGTCCCAGTTAAGATTCTGGTTTTGGGCCGGGCGCGGTGGCTCACGCCTATAATCCCAGCACTTTGGGAGGCCGAGGCGGGTGGATCACAAGGTCAAGAGATCGAGACCATCCTGGTCAACAAGGTGAAATCCCATCTCTACTAAAAATACAAAAATTAGCTGGGCATGGTGGCGCGTGCTTGTAGTCCCAGCTACTCGGGAGGCTGAGGCAGGAGAATTGCTTGAACCCAACAGGTGGAGGTTGCAGTGAGCCAAGATCGTGCCATTGCACTCCAGCCTGGGTAACTAGAGCGAAACTCCATCTCAAAAAAAAAAAAAAAAAGATTCTGGTTTTTAATAATAAATTATGATGACAACACTATAAAGCATCCTAAATCATGCTCTTAACTGTTATGCCAAGAGGTTTATTGTACTGAAAATCTCTTGTCAAAATAAAGGCTCAAATGGTCCTGGCTCTTCATTTTTCACTAAGCCAAATTTCAGTGTTCTGGCCTAACTTCTGTAAGGATAATATCAACTTTGAACTCAACAAATAAATGCACATCTATGATATTCAGCAAGATTGGAAAAAAAAAAAAAAATGGAGGCCAGGCGCGGTGGCTCATGCCTATAATCCCAGCAATTTGGAAGGCTGAAGCAGGTGGATCACTTGAGGTCAGGAGTTTGAGACCAGCCTAGTCGACATAGTGAAATCCTATGTCTACTAAAAATACAAAAATTAGCCGGCTGTGGTGGCACATGCCTGTATTCCCAGCTACTCGGGAGGCTGAGGCAGGAGAATCACTTGAACCCAAGAGATGGAGGTTGCAGTGAGCTGAGTACACAACACTGTACTCCAGCCTAGGTGACAGAGTGAGATTCTGTCTCAAAATAAATAAATAAATAAATAAATGGAAATACTTTTCAGATACTCATAAACCGAAATGATAAACTGAGGGGCAGAATACAAGTCAGCATCCTTTGCTAGTAAATCATTCTAGACATACAAAAATGAGACTTAGTAGATAATAGAAAAAACAGGGAATGTTAAAGCTTCTTCCAAGTTTTTTAAGGAAAACTCAGGAAAAATGGAAAACATTATTATGCTGACCTATTCCTAGGTACCAACCTAATATTTTACTCTAACATGTTTTACTTTTAGACCATAAATGGTGGCTTATGCCTATAGTAATCCTAGCACTTTAAGAGGCTGAGGTGGGAGGATCACTTGAGCCCAGGAGTTCAAGACCAGCCTGGGCAACACAGGGAGAACCTGTCTCTACAAAAGATTTAAAAAATTAGCCAGGCATGATGGCATGCACCTGTGGTCCCAGCTACTTGGAAGGCTGAGGTGAGAGGATCACTTGAGCCCCAGATGTCAAGGTTGCAGTGAGCTGTGAGCGCACCACTACTGCACTCCAGCCTGGGTGACAAAGGAAGACTCTGTCTCAAAAAACAAAGTTTTAAAGGGCATCAAGTTTAAATAATATAACTTTGTTACCCAGAGCATATAAATAAAAAATGTCCAAATATATTTTAGTTTTGTAATAAACCAAAAATCAATCCTTTCTTTCCCAAGAAACCTCTTATTCCTGAAACAAATAAGAGAGGTCTTTAATTTTCTCCAAAGCTTAGTCTATTTCGCTTTGGGGCCTTTTCCCCCCAAAGTAACTCAAGATATTCTACTCTTTTCAATTTTCAAGGCTTTAGTAGTATGTGTTTGACAGCTTTTTCTTTTTTTCTTTTTTTTTGAGACTGAGTCTTACTTACTCTGTTGTCCAGGCTGGAGTGCAGTGGCATAAGCTGGGCTCACTGCAACCTCCACCTTCTGGATTCAAGAGATTCCCCTGCCTCAGCCTCCTGAGTAGCTGGGATTACAGGTATGCACAACATGATCGCTAATTTTTGTATTTTTAGTAGAGATGGTGTTGTGCCATGTTGGCCAGGCTGGTATGGAACTCCTGACCTCAGGTGATCCGTCCGCCTCGGCCTTCCAAAGTGCTGGGATTACAGGCGTGAGCCACCGTGCCTGGCCTTGACAGCTTTTAAGATCCCTGCTTCATGTCCAATTAGGTCTGGGTAAGGTTTTAATTATAAATAAAATCTGTCTAAGGAGCGCTTTAGTAAATAAAAACTGTATATATATTAAAGCAAAAATCCTTGATGACTTATACATCATTTGAAAGAAACCGGATTTAGGAGAGAGAAGATGAACGCTGACAACACAGCTAAAATTCAGTATAAGAAAAGGCATGTGCCTTACACAAAGGAAAGGACAGCCTGTCAGCTTCTATATCTCTCCTCCTTACTCAAACCAAGTCAAATGTGATCTGCTGATAATATTCCCAATAACTATTATTAGCTAAATAAAATCACCATGAAACTATATGAAAAATTTGTCATGTTCTTATAACAGGAAGTTTCTATCAATTTCTCAGAAAAATCTGATCTCAAAAAGGTTAAAAACTGCTAAAGTAAATTTATCTGCGATTGTGCTAAAACATCAAACAAGAGGATGAGACTTAAAGAGGTAGAATTCGTTGACCTAACATAGAAGGAAAGTCTCCTTCCCTTTTAGTAACTATCAACCAAATCTATCAAGCAACTTTGCAAACATTCCCTGAGAAACATGCTCCTTGAATTTTACAGGTAAATAAAACAGTTGGCCGGGCGCGGTGGCTCACGCCTATAATCCCAGCACTTTGGGAGGCCGAGGTGGGAGGATCACGAGGTCAAGAGATCGAGACCATCCTGGTCAACAAGGTGAAACCTCGTCTCTACTAAAAATACAAAAATTAGCTGGGCATGATGGTGCGTGCCTGTAGTCCCAGCTACTCGGGAGGCTGAGACAGGAGAATTGCTTGAACCCAGGAGGCAGAGGTTGCAGTGAGCCAAGATCGTGCCATTGCACTCCAGCCCGGGTAACAAGAGCGAAACTCCGTCTCAAAAAAAAAACAGTTACAGTAATATCTTACCCAGATCCACTGAATTCACAGAATGACTCACTAACAGATGAGAATTTTTATCCACTGACACTAACAAGCCACACTGTTTGTGTTCAATTTATACGTATACATGCATTGGGATGAAAAACATTGCCTTAAAAAAGTTCAAAGTATCAAATTTTGTTTTTGTAGCAGAAATGTAATATCCTCTCAATTCTCATTATCCTGGATAATAACCTGATAATTGTAGTTTATCAAAATAGAAAGTGGAGGCCAGGCGTGGTGGCTCACACCTGTAATCCCAGGACTTTGGGAGTCCAACACAGGCGGATTGAGGAGTTCAAGACCAGGAAGCCAGCAGTTTGAGACCAGCCTGACCATCGTTGTGAAATACCGTCTCTACAATACAAAAATTAGCTGGGCATGGTGGTACACGCCTATAATCCCAGCTATTCGGGAGGCCAAGGCACAGAATCTCTTAAACCCAAAAGACAGAGATTGCAGTGAGCTGAAGTCGCACCACTGTACTCCAGGCTGGGCGATATGAGTGAGACTCTGTCTCAAAAAAAAAAAAAAAAAAAAAAGACAATGGACACTAATAATTAAGATGCACATACATATGCACATAGGTACACAAATATAACACACTATGGTCTGAATCGTTCGTGTCTCCGCCTCAAATTTGTATGTTGAAATCCTAACTCTCAAGCCAGGCACAGCGGCTCATGCCTGTAATCCCAGAACTTCAGACACTGAGGCAGGAGGATCACTTAAGGCCAGGAGTTTGAGACCAGCCTGGCCAACATGGTGAAGCCCTGTCTCTACTAAAAATACAAAAATTAGCTGGGTGTGATGGTGGGCGCCTGTAATCCCAACTACTCAGGAGACTAAGGCATAAGAATCACTTGAACTGGGAGGCGGAGTGAACCAAGACCATGCCACTTAATTCCAGCCTGAATGACACAGCAATTCTGTCCAAAAAAAAAAAAAAGCAAGCAAGCAGGCAAGCAATCCTAACTCTCAAGGCAATGGTATTAGTATTAGGAGGTGGGGGCTTTATGAAGTGATTAGGTCCTGCAGGTAGAGGCCTCATGAATGAGATTAGTGCCCTTACAAAACCTTTTCCATCATGTGAAGACCCAGTAAAAAGACAGCAGTCTAATGAATCAACGAGCAGGCCCCTCACCAGAGATCAAATCTACTGATGACTTAATCTTTGACTTCCCACCTCCAGAACTGCAAGAAATAAAAATCTGTTGTTTATAAGCTACCCAGTTTATGGTATTTTATTACAGCAGCCTGAATGGACTCATATACACACACAATCAGGAACTAAGCTACACTGTCTCATTTAATTCTATTTGAGAGGGGTATTATTTCCATTTACAGATAAAACCTAAGGTTTACAGCAGTTAAACACTTAACTAAGATATTTACATATTATGATATGCATATAATATAGCTAATTCTCTAGTACCTTTAACTACATACAATGTAGTAACTTAAGACTTGTGTACCAGTCATACACTTGTGTACCTGCATGACCTAATCACCAGTCAGATACACATTTAAATAACATTTTAAAAGGCCAGATTTTGAAAATACTTGTTTCTGTAGGTTAATGTAAAGTATATTGATGTAAAAATAAGAAAATTTATATTCCTAACTTGATTATATTTTAATTTTAGACTAGCTCTTCATAAGAAACACAATATACATAGATTTTAAGACAGAAGAAGCAGCCTATCCTTCTCAAATCCAACAAATTTGAGTCAAAGTAAAGGTCCTCTTGTTATTACAGTATGCACAAAATATACGGTAAAATAATTTTCTAGGCAGATTCACTTATCTTTTTTCATTTTCAAATTTTAAAAAGTCACATCAGGAGGAGACAGCCCTTGATAATCTAACCAGATTATATTAAACCATTGTAAAGAACTACAGGAATAAAAACTATTCTCCAAAACACTTAAAATATTGAAAAATGATTAAAAAAAAATTCACTGCTACTAAAATGTACCTGCAAAACAGTCACTCTATGATGGGAAAAGAGAACAGTGGCTAATTTTGATGGAAGCAACTTGATAGAAGTTGGTACAATAAGCAGAGAGGCACCACTTGATAGAGCGAGAAATATTTCCACAACAGAAGGATCAAAGGTCAGAGGTGAAGCCAGAAACAAAACATCTTCTTGTGTGATGTCAAAAAGTACCCTAAGGCAAAACAGAAAGCAGTTATGAGAAACGTCAAACATTCAGGAAGCACACACCCTAAAAAATTGTTTATGGTATTCAAGTTTCTAAATGTTGGCCAGATTTTATTCTCTCTTAGATTAGCCAAAATGGTGCTATCAAAATTCAGGAAATCTTCTTAATAAAAGGAAGAATTAACAGCCATTTAAAGCAATATACATGTTTTACCAGACATATTTTATCATTTGTGATGACTTTCGATGTGTCACCTTGATTGAACTACTGTCCCCGGAATTCCCTCTCTAGTATGTTTCCTGTTAGGGAAGGAGACAAGGGATATTCTCTCAAGAGCCGAAGAACAGAAAGGAGACTGCTGCTTAGGAGCACACACGTCTTCTTCAAGCAGTTATTGAAGCAAACCCTGTAGTCCCTAATCAGCGGATATACTTAATCAAAGAGGACATTATTCAGGGTTGGCTGGATTTACTTGGAAGGCCTTTAGGAGAGGTTTTAGGCATTCTCTGAAAAAGAAACCCAAAGAGCAGCTGGGTCTCCAATTAAACTCCCTTCCCCCAAATCTGATTTCACCTGGGGTCAGTCTCGTGACCACGGGATTCCAGCCTGCTTGGAATCACCTCTTCCTGACTGATCCCTACGGACTTTAGACTTGCTTAGCCAGCTCCCACAATTGTGTAAACCAATTTCTTATAATCAATCCCTGATCTAAATCCTGGTTCTGCTTGTCTGGTAGAATCCTTATTCTGTCATACTTATTCAGTGATGCTTAATAGAAACTTCTGACTCCCCTTTCTTACTATTTAGCATTTTCTCTCAGTATCCGAACAAAAAGCAGAATAAGAATATATGTGGTTAGGCTATTATAGAGCATAGACTCATTGTTAGGCCTATGGCACTATTTTAATTTGAACACACAAACCCTACTATACCTAAGAGCAGGGATTACCTTAATTTCAAAAGAGCTTCAAATATGGTATAAAGATTTTAAAACTCTAACTATGTTTATGGTGTCAAGGGTAAAATTAAAAACTCATTTTATGTTAAAGGTGTAGGGGTCAAAAGACTGTGATACTTTTCCTCCCTATTGTAAGGCTCACAGCCAACACTCCTATAAATAAAAGTTTAAGAAAAGCATGACAAATTTATTTAATCAAAGTTTTATGAAATACGGGAGGCTTCGGAATGAAGACCCAAAGACCCAAGGGAAAAGTTCCACTTTAATGCTTAGATTCAATAGAGTGGACAGCTGTGTAGAAATGTGATTGGACAGAAGGGAATGAGTAATAAACTGAGTGGGGAAATCCAGCAAGGCCTGTCTTTTAAATCCTTGGCCTCTCTGTGTGGCATTTCTTCCACCTAGGTATAGGGCAGGACCCCTTCTGGAATTAGTCTTATGTTCTACTTTCAGACAAGGTAAGAACAATTTCTTTACAGCCAATTGTTACATATAAAGGTTGGAGTAATATTTCTATATTTATAGTTTTTTAGATTTTTTTTTTTTTTTTTTTGAGACAGTCTCATTCTGTCACCCAGGCTGTAGTGGTGCAATCTTGGCTCACTGCAACCTCTGCCTCCTGGGTTCAAGTGATTCTCCTACCTCAGCCTCCAGAGTAGCTGGGACCATAGGCATGCACTACCACATCCAGCTAATTTTTTTGAATTTTCAATAGAGACAGGGTTTCAACCATGTTAGTTAGGCTGGTCTCGAATTCCTGACCTCAAATGATCCATCCACTTTCACCTCCCAAAGTGCTAGGATCACAGGCATGAGCCACTGTGCCCGGCCTCTAGGTTTTATGACTGTCTTTGAGGGAGAGGGGTTCAGTTTCTATGGCCTGCCTTGGGGAGAAAAGGAAGCAAGAGAAAGAAGAGGAGGAGAAGGTCTGAAACAGACTTTACTTCTGAAGGCCTTCCAATGTCCTTCAGTTCAAAGTACTTAGCATGCCAAAGTGCCATACACTGGGGTATCATTTTCTGAGTCCAACAAAGGCTACCCTCAAACTTCAAGTTTCAGAGGAATTATTCTTCACATATATTATCTAGCTTCCTACTTAGGTATTCAGGGGAGAGCAAACTTTGTTTTTTTTTTTTTTTTTTTTTTGAGACGGAGTTTCACTCATGTTACCCAGGCTGGAGTGCAATGGCGCAATCTCGGCTCACTGCAACCTCCGCCTCCTGGGTTCAGGCAATTCTCCTGCCTCAGCCTCCTGAGTAGCTGGGATTACAGGCACGCACCACCATGCCCAGCTAATTTTTTGTATTTTTAGTAGAGACGGGGTTTCACCATGTTGACCAGGATGGTCTCGATCTCTTGACCTCGTGATCCACCCGCCTCAGCCTCCCAAAGTGCTGGGATTACAGGCTTGAGCCACCGCGCCCGGCCTAAGGGGAGAGCAAACTTTCTAACTTGCTTCCAATGAAGCTTAAATTCTGAGAATATTTTTAGTTTCTCAGTTCTATGAACAAAAATGGGCAAGATTACACATGCAATGAAGGATAAATGCTCCAGGTAGTTCATTTCAAGAAAGCAGTGTAAGATGCATTCAATATAAGAAAAGTTGGAAAAAAAAAAAAAAGAGAGACAAATTTTAAAGGAAGACAAAAGGTGGAATGCAACACGTTTAAACATATTACTTGTGAAGCTTAGGCTGGGTATCTAACATATTGTTTCTCATTTTCCCAACCACCATATGAAGCAAGTATGATTATGTGGGAATGTAACTCAGAACCCAAGTTGGTATGAATATTATTTTAAGGTAAAAACATTTGAGGCAAGGCGCGGTGGCTCACACCGGTAATCCCAGCACTTTGGAAAGCTTAGGCAGGCCGATCACCTGAGGTCAGGAGTTTGAGACCAGCCTGGCCAAAATGGTGAAGCCCCATCTCTATTAAAACTATTAAAGGCCGGGCACGGTGGCTCAAGCCTGTAATCCCAGCACTTTGGGAGGCCGAGGCGGGTGGATCACGAGGTCAAGAGATCGAGACCATCCTGGTCAACATGGTGAAACCCCGTCTCTACTAAAAATACAAAAAATCAGCTGGGCATGGTGGCACGTGCCTGTAATCCCAGCTACTCAGGAGGCTGAGGCAGT
>NW_022436945.1:42419767-42427790 GCF_009761245.1 Sapajus apella
AGGCTGAGGCAGGAGAATTACTTCAACCCAGGAGGTGGAGGTTGCAGTGAGCTGAGATCATACCATTGCACTCCAGTCGCAGTGTAAGACTCGGTCTCAAAAAAAAAAAAAGCAAGGCCGGGCGCGGTGGCTCAAGCCTGTAATCCCAGCACTTTGGGAGGCCGAGGCGGGTGGATCATGAGGTCAAGAGATCGAGACCATCCTGGTCAATATGGTGAAACCCCGTCTCTACCAAAAATACAAAAAAATTAGCTGGGCATGGTGGTGCGTGCCTGTAATCCCAGCTACTCAGGAGGCTGAGGCAGGAGAATTGCCTGAACCCAGGAGGCGGAGGTTGCGGTGAGCCGAGATTGCGCCATTGCACTCCAGCCTGGGTAACATGAGTGAAACTCCGTCTCAAAAAAAAAAAAAAAAAAAAAAAGCAAACCAAAAGGGATTTCTAACAGGCAAATCAACTGAATTAAGTTGAAGCACAAAATAGGTATCAAGAAATTTGTATACTTTAGTCATAAATCAACTCTTCAATCCTCATTAAGCAAATGTTTGCTCCCATTTCATAGACCATTCTTACCACTGCTGGGCCCATGACTCTGAGTCAGCTGTCTCTCCACTTCTCCCAGATTCCTCATCTTCTTCATTCTCTTCAAGTTCTTCCCTACATCCCCATCCCCACCTCACCTCCCACACTCTTAGGTATGACTTGGCCTTCTGCTTCATACAAAAGTTAAAACCTACTGGCTTCCTCTAACACCAAGAAATGTATGTACTTTATTATCCTAATTTTTTTGAAGGTATCAAAAAAAGAGGCATTCCACTCAGTATTTTAAATAATGCCATTCCCTCCCATATCAGTGTATCTATTCCTTTGTTAATACTTCTACTACTAATTCATTATTCAAACAAACCTTCTCTACCAATTCCCTACCCTCAGCCTGTAAACTGCTCTTTGTTTTTGTTTTTAAAGATAGGGTCTCACTCTGTCACCAAGGCTGGAGTACAGTGGTACGATCACAGATCACTGCAGTCTTGACCTCCTGGGCTCAATCAATCCTTCCACCTTAACCTCCCAAGTTGCTAGGACTACAGGCACATACCACCATGCCCAGGTAATTTTTTTCATGTGTCTTAGAGACAGAGTCCCACTATGTTACCTAGGCTAGTTCTGAACTCCTAGACTCAAGCAATTCTCCTGCCTTAGCCTCCCAAAGTGTGGGATTACAGGCATGAGCCACTGTGCCCAGCCAACCTCTCCCATCTTAAAGACAAAACACCTATGTCCATCCCAGAATTCCTTCTTTTCCATTAAAACCAGTTTCTAGAAAATAACGCCTGACTTTTGTTACCTCTGTTTTATTATGTCCTATTCACTTATTGCCAGCCTAATGTAATCTAGCTGCAACCTTGGGTACTTAAGAAGTCACTAAAGACCATATTGTCAATTACAATAGCCATCTTTTTCTGCCAGCAGTTAACCATTTCTTCTTTCCAGGCCTGCATGTGCCATCCAATGCCATAGGTCCACTGAGCACTAAAAATGTGGCTAGTCCACACTGAGATGTGTAAGTATAAAATATATGCCAGATTTTGAAGATGATTAACATAAAAATAATTTTTATATTGATTATATTTTGAAGTAATGTTTTGGAATATAAGGAATTAAATAAAATATATTGTCAAAATTAACTTCATTTGATTCATTTTTCTTCCCTTTTCATTCATTCCATTTTACTTTTGAATACTGCTTAAAAATTTAAAATTACATAAAACTTAAAATGACATAAAATTACGTATGTGTCTCGTGAGGTTTCTATTTCTGTTTCCTCCTTTGATTTCCTAGGACTACATCCCTAAGGTTCATTTCCCCCAGTCTTTCTTGGCAAATGAAGAATGGCACTTTGGAGTTTTCTCATCTCTTGACCACATCAGCAAGTCAAACTTCACAATACTACTGTAAGAGTGAACTGAATAAAATGAGACTATTTTAATGGTTCCCCATCATCTACTGGATTAAGTTCAGACTTCAACTGGGCATACCATGCTCCTGATCTTTCACTGTTTCCTCGGCCCTGCTCTGACATGTTCTAGCAGGACAAACTCCTTCTTTCTCATATAACTCTGCTAGTACTTCTGCTAGGAAAAGCTTTCCTCCCTTTTTATTAATAATTAAGATGCAAAGCTTCTAACCATATCATGTGTTTGTGCTGTGTCTGGCCCTAGGCTTGGATGAAACAGGTGAAGGGCCTAGTCTGCAGAGAACTAAAGTTCAGATAGAGCTGAAACCAAAAATACTTAATTACTTCTTAGGACTATCTATTTAGGAACAAGAGTTATGAAAACAAATGTTTTAAAATTCTTTTTTTCCCTTTAAAATACTAAGTTTTTTTGTTTGGGGTTTTTTGTTTTGTTTTGTTTTCAAGACAGAGTCTCACTCTTTCACTCAGGCTGGAGTATAGTAGCATATTCTCAGCTCACCCCAACTTGCATCTCCTGGGTTCAAGCAATTCTCCTGCCTCAGCCTCTCAAGTAGCTGGGATTACAGGCGCCTGCCAACACATCTGGCTAATTTTTGTATTTTTTTTAGTAGAGACAGGTTTCCCCATGTTGGCCAGGCTGGTCTCAAACTCCTGACCTCAAGTGATCCGCCCACCTCAGACTCCCAAAGTGTTAGGATTAGAGGGGTGAGCCACTGCACCTAGCCTAAAATATAGGTTCTAAGAAAGAGTCAAAGAATAGAACTTACCGAAAATGCTGGATATTGGGTACTATACACTCATGAGGCACTCTGACAATCTTTGGTATTCCTGTAGTCCCTGATGTATGTAGAACATAGGCTAAGCAATGCTCTAGCCTCAGATCCATGTGTTCTTCTGCTTTTTCTTCATTGACATGCTCAGAACTTACACTGTTTCTTATTTTTTCTTTTTCATATTTCTCTTTTCCATCACTTAGCATCAAGTCCACCTCAGTATTTTTCCAGTGAAGTCTGAAGAGTACTAGGTCATTATGTTCTACTGTAAATGTATCATAGTTCAATGTTTCATGAAAAGATTTAAATTTCTGAGCGAAATGGGGGACAAAGTTTATAATATTAGTATGTTAAAAAACACTATAGAAATAATATGAAATACAGTCATCCTTCAGTATCCACTGTGGAATTGGTTCCAGGATCATCTCAGATACCAAAATCTGAAGATGAACAAGCCCCTTATATAAAATGGTGCTGTATTTGCATATAACCCATGCACAGTCTCCTATATACTTTAAATCATCTCTAGATTACTTATCACTAATACAAAACAAATGCTATGTAAATAGTTGCTGTATTTTAAAATTTGTATTAGTTTTTAACTGTTGCATTGTTTTTTGTTGTTTTTTTCTGAATATTTTCTCTTTTTTTTTCTTGAGACAGAGTCTCACTCTGTTGCCCAGGCTGGAGTGCAGCAATATCATCTTAACTGACTGCAACCTCGAACTGCTGGGCTTAAGCAAACTTCCTGCTTCAGCCTCTTGAGTAGCTGGAACTACAGCTGTGCACCACCACACCCAGCTAGTTTTTTTATTTTTAGCAGAGACAAAATCTCACTATGTTACCCAAGCTGGTCTCAAATTCCTGGCCTCAAGTGATCTCCTGCCTCAGTCTCCCAAAGTGCTGGAATTACAGGTATGGGTCCCAAATGTTTTCAATCTACAATTGGTTGAATCCTTGGATGGGACACCACCAGATACAGAAGGCCAACTATATTCATTTACTCATTCAACATGACTTTTTTGCGGAGTGCTTGCTATATACCCAGAGATAAAAAGACAAATAAAACTCTAAGAGCAAAGTGCTGTACTTACTTTCAAAAACACCAGATATATAAAAGCAATTATAATGCAACATGGTATGATAATGAAGCACGCTTGAAATGTTAATGGGAACAGAGAATGCTGAATTTCACTCTGCCTAGAAGGTTGGAGATTGCTTCATAGGTAATATTTGTTATAAGTAGCTATTCTCCAAATAATGAAAATGGGCACATCAGGCCAACAGCCAACGTTGAGGATCTGACCTGGGAAAGCTGGTAGGTGAACATTAAGCATTCCAATTAAGGTAAAGAAAGGTGGGGGGGGCGGTGAGTTGCATTGTTGATAGATGAGATGCAAATCCTTAGTAACTTTGTACACTCAGCACTAAGGAGTTTAGAACTTAACCAGTAACAGAATCCAACTGAAGGTGGCAATAGCATAGATTAGACTCTGTCAAGGACAGAATAATAAATGAGATAAGTAATAAGTGAGAACCATTTAATGAGTCTTTTGCAGTAATTCAGATCTACTATATGGTCCTGAACTACTATTCTATTGCAAGGAGTGGTTAGAAAGGGTCTATCAGCGTCATTAGAGAAATGCAAATCAAAACTACATTGAGATACCATCTCACGCCAGTTAGAATGGCGATCATTAAAAAATCTGGAGACAACAGATGCTGGAGAGGATGTGGAGAAATAGGAACACTTTTACACTGTTGGTGGGAGTGTAAATTAGTTCAACCATTGTGGAAAACAGTGTGGAGATTCCTGAAGGATCTAGAAATAGAAATTCCATTCGACCCAGCAATCCCATTACTGGGTATATATCCAAAGGATTATAAATCGTTCTACTATAAGGACACGTGCACACGAATGTTCATTGCAGCATTGTTTACAATAGCAAAGACCTGGAAGCAACCCAAATGCCCATCGATGACAGACTGGACAGGGAAAATGTGGTACATATACACCATGGAATATTATGCAGCCATCAAAAATGATGAGTTTGGGTCCTTTGTAGGGACATGGATGAAGCTGGAAACCATCATTCTCAGCAAACTGACACAAGAGCAGAAAATCAAACACCACATGTTCTCACTCATAGGCGGGTGTTGAACAATGAGAACACATGGACACAGGAAGGGGAGCACTACACACTAGGGTCTGTTGGGGGGAAATGGGGTGGGACGGGGAGGTGGGTAGGAGGGGAGAGATAACATGGGGAGAAATGCCAGATATAGGTGAAGGGGAGGAAGGCAGCAAATCACACTGCCATGTGTGTACCTATGCAACAATCTTGCATGTTCTTCACACGTACCCCAAAACCTAAAATGCAATTTTAAAAAAAAAGGGTCTATCAGCAAAGAACAAATAAGACATGGTGACTTTCTGGATATGGAGTGAGTCTAAAAAAATTGTTAGGTTTCTGGCTCAGGTGACTTGGTGGATGGAGATGAATTAATGCAGAAGTGAGTTGGAAGAGATGATAAACTGAATTTGTACATGTTGCAAGTAAGGTTTCTTTAAATATATCTTTTTAGGTTGACAAAAACAGCTTAATGAAATGTAATCTAAGTTTTCACATTAAATAAATCAACATAAATAATGAGAAAAAGGTTACAACCCAGAAGCCTACAGTGTTTTCTTTGTGTGTTTGGTATATGTGTATGTATTGAGTAGGGGATGTGTAATGGCCTGTAATATTGAAAAAATTAAAGGCCTACATACTCTTCAGATCTAGCTCAAAACCATCCTTTCCCACTAAAATTCTACTATATCTATTAAGTTATGTTTACTTCACTTAGGACAATTATCACACTATGTAGATGTTATAGGTTCAGGAGTATTAACTTTTCTCTCCAACTACAATATAAAAAGGTGGAAGGCTTACATACCAATGCCCTCCCAATCATCCTGTCCTACTGCAAGGTTTCTCAACTTCAACGCTACTGATATTTTGGAGCCGATAATTCTTTGTGGAGTGCTGTCTTGTACATGTAGGAGTTTTAGCAGTATCCCTGGCCTCTACCCACTAGATGCCAGTAGCACCCCACTTCCATCATTACAATAAAAAAATCTAGACATTGCCAGTTGACCCCAGTTGACAACTACTCTAGTGGATGCTGGGTATACATACAGTAGATGCTTAAAAATACTTACTAATTGGTCCTGTGCTAAATGAAGGAAAAACACTTATACTATCATCAAAATCATGGGATAGGAAGCAAGGGTTTGCTATGCCCAAATTCTTACTAGTCATAAAGAATACCTTGACAGTGACAATTAATACTGATACTCAGCTACCTCTAATAAAATTTTCACTAAGGTTGCTAAAAAAAAAAAAAGAAACGTCACATCCTCATTTCAGTTTTGCTTACTTATGAACAATGGAATAACCAATTTGAGTAGCAGAGGAAACTTTGGCTACACACTAATAAATGTTTATTTTTAAATATTTATTGACCAGGCCACGCCTGTACTCCCAACAGTTTGGGAGGTTGAGGCAGGTAGATCACTTGAGGTCGGGAGTTCAAGACTAGCCTGGCCAACATAGTGAAATCCTGTCTCTATTTAAAAAAATATGTTCAAAAATTAGCTGGGTGTGGTAGCACACACCTATAATTCCAGCTATTTGAGAGGCTGAGGCACAAGAACTGCTTGAACTTGGGAAGCGGAGGCTGCAGTGAGCTGAGATCACACTACTGCCCACTGTACTTCAGCCTGGGTAACAGAGTGAGACTCTGGCTCAAAACAAACAAACAAACAAAAACAAAACAAAACAAAGAAAGCTTTGATTCTCTAGAAAGTCCCCCATATATCTCAAGTTCTTGATACTTCTTACACACACACACACACACACATACACACACACACACACACACACACACACACACACACACAGTGAGGGGCGAGCAGGGAGGGGGAATGCATTTAAATTACCCCAATACAAATTGGCTCTTATAGAAAATGGGCAAAAACAGGCTACATTGAATATATTTTTATAATGTTTCTCCTCTTTAGTAAAAATGTTTTATAAATAAATTAATAATGAAGCATGGGCTGCATCTTGCCAAACATATAATACCAATTGTTGGCCCAAAAGCAGTGTTTCTTGGTTATATCTTTGGTTGGCAATCATTTAAAAAAAAAAAACAAGGCGGGGCGTGGTGGCTCCCACCTGTAATCCCAGCACTTTGGGAGGCTGAGGCGGGCGGATCACCTGAGGTCGGGAGTTCAAGACCAGCCTGACCAACATGGAGAAACCCCGTCTCTACTAAAAATACAAAAAATATTTTTATTTTGCTCTTCTGTGAGTGGAGATCAAAGATATTGTTAAATATCCTATAATGTATGGAACACTCCTCACAACAATTACTCAACCCTAAATGTCACAGTGCAAAGACGGAGAAACCCTGCCACATTTAGCAGACTTAGGAATACAGATAGGAGAAGAAAGGAATGCTTCAATTGAAAGATAAATGTAATACACACAAAAAACAATTGACACACGCAGACTTACATTAATTTGCTTTTTCTCAACAAGGATATACTTTAGATTACATTTTTTCATAAAATGAGTTGATAATGATGGTGGTGAATCTGGATCAATGGGTACATAAGCAGCTGGGACTTGGAGAATTCTAAAGAAACAAGTACACAATCAGCATAGAATGTCTGTCAATTTAATATTTGTTTAAGCATTTCTATTTCTCTAAGTCATTATTTTTTTGTAGCAGCATAAAAATGGTTTCTGGAGCACTTTATTGCTGATAAGAAATTTCCAATGTTTTCATTGACACATAATTGGTTATAAACACTGTCATTTTATCTTTTCTTAATGAAAATTCTGAGTATTTACTATGTTAAATTCTTATCACTTAATATAGAGAAATATAAGATTTTTCGAAGTTAAGCACTTTAAGTAGTTTCAGGTATACTTTAAGAATGCCAGATCTTTGCACGTAGTAAATTGTCAATAAATTTTGTCAATAATTGAGTGAAAGTAAATTTTTGTTGTTGTTTGTTTTTGTTTATTTGTTTTATAGAGATGGGATCTTGTTAAGTCACCAGGGTGGCCTCGAACTCCTGGCCTTAAATAATACTCCAGCCTCAGCCTCCCAAAATGCTAGGATTTATGGCCATGAGCCACTGGGCCCAGCCGAAAATAAATTTTTGAAAATCTTTTTTATATACTTAGTAAATTATATACTTAATTTACTAAGTATATAAAT
>NW_022436945.1:42427800-42456164 GCF_009761245.1 Sapajus apella
TTTATATACTTAGTAAATTATATACTTAATTTACTAAGTATATAAATAATTAAATTACTAAATAATTAATTTACTAAGACACATATCATAGAATAAACTTCTCTATTTCTTTGGCAGTTTATATTTATTGAAGAATTCTAGAATAGAAATCACTATATGAGGATAATATTCTAGAACAATTTAAGTGATTGAACATTTTGCAAATATTTGTTGGAATAGTGCCTTCCAATGGGTTAATATTTCAATCTATATCAACTATTTTCCAAAACTCTAATTTGCTGATTTATTGAATACCTCAGTGCCTAAAATTTCAATTGCAGACAAAAAAAGATAGTCATGTTGTCTGTGAAATCCTTGTTTTATTTTATCTAACAGCAAAGTGTTATAATTGTTTTCCTTTAACAGATTAATGAAGCCCTTATATTTTGGCGATACTAAAATGTTCTATTAGTGAAAATTTCTAGTCTCTCCTAAATAAGCTCAGAATAATTAATTTAAATAATTTAAATAATTAAAAATAATACTAGGGGAAATGTGAACTATTTTAGCCTCTCTATAATTGACCAAACAATACAGAAAAATCCAATAGTAAACAGAAGAGTAACTTGCAATATACTCTATTTAAAAATTATGTCAGCTTAGAGTAACATCAAATGTATAGCTCTAAAATATATTACCCTAAAATCCAAGAGGGTAAGTCTATCCCAGGTTGGCAGTAGAGACCAATTTCCCGAATTCCTTGAAAGTCACAGTGTAACAGCAGAAAATTTGATAATTCAGAAGCAGCATTAACCACAGTCTTGTAGGTGTAGTAAACTGGAAGCTGATTGTTGCATCCATCAAAACATACGGCTACTCTGTCCATATAACAGGAGGCAGCCTTATGCACCAATTCCTGAAGAGTCATTTCACTGAAGTTTATCTAAATATCAGTTTATAGCGGAGAACCCTGTGTAAGTAGCAGGGGGAGAGGGAGTTTGAGAGAGGTGGGTGGAAGGACAGGGAGAAACTTCTCTACAATCACATCTCACAAAAATAACTATATCAAAGATACACAAATGAAGAATCTCTGAAATTATGAAATGTCTATGGTAACTTTAGTGAGAACAATGAGGTTGAAAATTAACTTGATACGTCAACCTATGCTGGATCAGAGCTTGAAAAATCTTTGGGAGGGGAGTGGTATACACAGATGAGACTAAAGCAGGTAAAAATGGAGACTTCTCTCTCAACTGACCACAATGTAAACATGAAATATATTAAAAATTAATAAATAAAATTTAAAAGACCCCACACTTAATTTTTTCACTTTCCTTCAGTAACTGTTACAGATTGGTTAAGATAAAGTAGTGAAAATCTTGTATGGTGACTTTAAAATTACTAATGTAGCCAGGTGCGGTGGCTCACGCCTGTAATCCCAACACTTTGGGAAGTCGAGGTGGGTGGATCACTTGAGGTCAGGAGTTCAAGACCAGCCTGGCCAACATAGTGAAACCCTATCTCTACTAAAAATACAAAAATTTGCTGGGGGTGGTGGCATGCACCTATAATCCCAGCTACTCTGGAGGCTGAGGCAGGAGAATAGCTTGAAACTAGGAGGCAAAGGCTGCAGTGAGCTGAGATGGCACCACTGCACTTCAGCCTGGGTGACAGGGCAAGACTCCATCTCAAAATAAAAAAATAAAATAAAATGACTAAGGTAAATAAAGTTTGCTTTTAGATTCCAGTGGAAACTAAACTCAGATGAAAGCAAAATCAATCTGACAGAAGAAAGTAAAAAATCCTATTCCTATTCATTCAGTTCTAGACCACTATACATAAAAACAGTGATTATTACTATAATATTAATATTTTGCTAACATCATATTGTATAATTAAGAAGTAAGCTCTTCATATTGCATAGTTTATTTGATTTTTAAATTCCCAATAAACTCATTTAGACTCTAAATATAGTATTACAACTCAATAAAGCATTATATCAATGCAATGTTCTCTGGGTTTCTTAATGCAGATTATATTAAAAGAAGATTCGAAACAGTATTTCAAGAAAGAAACACTCGAAATCAATGGTAAAAAAAACCTCAAAGTGTTTCCTTGAAGGTAAAGGTGATTTGTTTTCCTTCTCTGAACTCTATTTTCCATATTTTAAAGCAAATAAGACTTATTAAGTAGACCACTTTAGTAAAGTTTTTGTTTGTTTGCTTGTTTGTTTGAGACAGAGTCTCTCATTCTGTTTCCCAGGCTGGAGTGCAGTGGCACGATCTTGGCTCACTGCAACCTCTGCCTCCCTGGTTCAAGCGATTGTCCCACTTCAAGCTGCCGAGTAGCTGGGATTACAAGTGTGTGCCACCACGGCCAGCTAATTTTTGTTTTTGTTATTTTTTTTTAAGTAGAGACAGGGTTTCTGTGTTGGCCAGGTTGGTCTTGAACTCCTGACCTCAAGTGATCCACCTGCCTTGGCTTCCCAAAGTGCTGGGATTACAAGCATGAGCCACTGCACCCAGCTTGGTCAAGTTTTGTTTTGTTTTGTTTAATTTGTTCACACCTATTCGAACTGATTTCCTGACTCAAAATTTTCATTCATATCAACTAATTAACATCAGTTAGAAAAAAAGAATCCTAAAGAGAGTAAAATGAACCAATAACTGCCGAGATCCATAAGTTTGAAAATGCTGTGATTTCTAAAGTTTAAACATATAAGGCAACTTTAGTACTTACATTATTTATTTTGGTAAGCATTTCTAAAAATACTAGCTCTTTTTTATGCACAGATACAATTTTTAAGCTTTCCTCAGACATACAAATGACCATTATGTAAATATAAAGATCTTCTACAGCATGAGCTCAAATTATGAGGAATGAGTTTATTTGGCAACATACAAGGTAGTGCAGAAGGATACCTACACATCTATACGATAATTAAGATGCTTCTCTTCTTTTAATTTCCAGTTTCCCAATGGTTGCTACAGAGATTTACGGTAAAATCCATTCTTATTGTCTCAGGTTTTCGTTTTCATTCATTGAATCAAATAACGTTCTCTCCAGGAGAGAATACTATACCTATTCATGCCCAAATGTTTGAGACCTTAAAAAGGAAAAAAAAAAAAAAAAAAAAAAAAGCAAACTCTAGTAAGATTTTATATGTAATAGGAACAAATTTAAGATATTTGCTACTTTACAACTGTAGAAGCTGCTATTTAGTCACCAGAGATCTTAAAGAGTGACAACAAATTCTATTGCTATGGGGACTCTCTCTAGGTCACTGGCTGTTTTAAAGATGAACAAATAATCTAGAAACTTTATTTTCCCAATCCACTTGCTTCTTAATTACGGTATGCAACCAGTAACAATGCACTTTAGAGCTTCCTAAACATTCTTTCTCG
This sequence comes from Sapajus apella, assembly GCF_009761245.1. Classification (NCBI taxonomy): domain Eukaryota; kingdom Metazoa; phylum Chordata; class Mammalia; order Primates; family Cebidae; genus Sapajus; species Sapajus apella. The sequence goes on from NW_022436945.1 coordinate 42,431,184, forward strand.
GCTCTTCGAAACCACTCTAGGAGGTAGCGGCGCACACCTATTTCCATTTGAATAGAGAGGCAGAGGGTCGGAGGTTAGTGACTCTGGAGTGTACACACAGGTCAGGGGTAGTCTGAACCACACCAGCACGCCAGACCCCAATGTATCAAATCCGAGACCAGGCAGGGGTCCTGAAGATGAGCAAATCTATGTGGAAGCAGCCTCAGGCCTCGCGGCACTTTGCCTCCCTCACGCAGACCCCCGCCGGACACTGCGTCCGGCCGCGACTCACTTAGCAAGTCTCGCGGATTAGGTTTAATCGCATGCGGACCTTTCCTCAACAGCTCCTCGCGGACGCTTCTCACCTCGAAACAGCCGCTCCCCGAAGCCGTAAAGCTACCCCAGAGCGCGGCCCCTCACGTAAATCTTTCGCGTCGCCGCGTGACGTCAGTGCGAGGCGCCAAGTTGAGAGAAGAGTTCGGTAGGGTTTTTAACTTTTGGATATCCGCTCCGGCGATCCCTGGGTTCGCACCTGGTCTCGGACCGGATTTGCAAGGACTTTGGAGCTGACCAGCTTGGAACCATAACCCTTTCGTACTTGCCAAAAAGCTCTGGGCAAGACTTTTGAATTTTGGGCCACAGGTGAAAATAAAAGCATCGCCTAGAGTTGATGTGAAGAGAGATGAAATCATTGTGAAATAAAGAGTTATTAGCCTTCAACCAATGACATTTTCTGAAAACCTGCTGGAGATATGGCTGCAGCAGTGACGCCTGCAAACGAAATTCCTGTTACCATGATGCTGACATTTTAATTGAGAAGCAGATTGAAACGATAACAAACGAATTTGGAGCTTTTACTAGGACCTGTAAAGAAATTAAAGCAGGTCCGAGGTGGAGTTTTGTAAACTATGTGCCAGAATAGACGTTTTTGTTTCCAAGGGAATTGTTAACAGTTGGTGACATGTCAATTATTACAATCAGTATCAAGGGCACTAACAGTGGTGTTTTAAAGCTACTGCCTGATGGCAGAGTAATCGGGATTTTTTGTTCGAAGGGGGTTAGCCAGGGGAAGGACTTCGAAGACAGCTCTGAATCTAAACACTGCGTGAAAAAAAAAAAAAAAAAGCATAGGACGCTCTCGCAGCCATAGTTGTTGGTGACAAGAAAACTGTGGCACTAATCTAAGCAAAAAATATCTCCACATGCCAACTATACTTTTCCAAGATGTACCATGGGCTACTCAAACTAACACAGGCTTATTTATTTATGTATTTAGGGTGGAAGCAGGCAAACGCGTATCTTGTCTATGTTTCTATATTGGGATGACACCATCATCCACCCAGCCAGCCAGTTAACAACCTTCTCACTTTCTTACCCTCTTACATCCAATTAGACCCTATGTCCTCTGGTTACCAGTCTCGAGACCGTCACCCAGCTTGCCAGCGGTGATGTTTTAAAAGATTCCAGATTCCTGGACTCCACCCTCAAAGGCTCATCCCCTAGTTTTCTAGTGAGGGGTCTAGAACCTGCGTTTTTTAAATGTCATGAATCGCCATTACTGCTACTTCAGTTCAGGTCTTCTTGGTCAGCTTTTTCCTAAAACGTTTTCAGTGTTGTTTGCCTCTAATTGACTCAAAACTTCTGCCAAAATGATTGTTTTATTCAGTATCATCTTCCAACTCTCTGATATTGATATCTTTTTAAAATCTTTCTTCCCTTGCGGTATGGTATCTATTTTCCTCAAGTTTCCTCTTTTTCTTTCTTCTGTTGCTTTTGTGATCCATCGTTCATATTAGAGGCTTTTCTAGGATGTCTGGTGGTCCTTATCTGCTCGTATTTAAGTGGGGGGATATTTAAAAGTTGATGGGAAACTCGAGTCCGTGGGACATTTGTTGAAAATCAAGTGGGAGAGGAAGAGGGGTGTGGAGGGTGGGGTATGTCTCAGAATTTAGTACAAATTTCACTTAATTCTCTTATTTTAGGTGCTTGGTGTCCTCCAATAGAGACCTCATTTTACTTCTGAACACTTTTAAAAAAGCCTTCAGAATAAGGTTGGGGGTGGCATAAAGGATGTAACACTCTCCTAAAAGAACTTCCAGTGCTTTTAGTTACCCTCTTGACTTCTACTTCCAGAAAACAGTTTCTGAGCTTTTTAGGGGGTTCTGTGATACAAATAGAATTGCTTGTTGGTTTTACTCACTGGGGGTTTAGAAGTCAACTTTTTCAAGTCAACTGAGCCCTTTGCTATTGATTCCAGAATTTTATTTTCTTTTTTTTTTCTATTTCTGTTACCCAAAATTGCATCCTGAATATAACTTTATTTTCATTATTCCTTTTATTTAACCCTCAAGGGTTTATGACTCTTTAAAATTCCTGTTAATCATTTTCAGGGAGTCTTAGGGAGCAAATGTAGAACACTGTGTTTAAGACAGCATTTTTACGTGATAATCCAGGGTGATCATTCTAAAACATACCAAAACAGTCATAGCATTCTTCTGCTATGAAATAAGAAGCTTCAATGATCCCTCATTGCCTGCATAACATTCAGACTCTTCAGCAAGGTAAACAAGATAGTTCATTTTCTTTCTAGCCTTATCTCTCGCAGCAGGCCACTGCCCCCCCACCCATCTTCCACATTCCCCGCGCCTGTTACTGTAAACTCTAGTCATATTGAGAGGCTAGCAAGAGTTCTGAGCATACAAAGTCCTTATCTTGATTCCACACCTGTTTTGGCTGGGCTCAGGCTGAAAGACCCTTCTCTCCCTATACCTGCGTGATGAAAATACAGCTTAAACATCACTTCCTCAGTGATGTCTTTCTTCAAGCCCTAAAGAATAATTTATCCAAACTCTCTCAAACTTCATGCCATGAACCCACCATACCATCCCTTGGGGGCATTTGTCATGGGACCTGCAAATTCTTGCTTGGTTTGCCAAGAACATAAGGTCCTAACTGCTCTTTACCCAGGTCATTTTTCAGGATTGTTTGGGATGATCAGTTTCATAGCTGAAGTATTCTTCCCGAAGAGTAAGTAGGCTTCCGTCCACTTAAATACAAAATTAGTAAACTCAGTGCTCCTCTCCTGTAGTATAACCCATTGACTGCATGTGCAGATATCCATGGAGGCCCATCTTCATCATCCCAGTGGGACTTGGGGGACATGGAAAACTGGCATCCACATGAAGTTCTGGCTTCTGCTTTTGCCATGAGTTACAAAGTTCTTTGTCACTGACCCAGAAATCCAGGGCTACTGCCATAAAACAGCTAACAGGCTTTCTTATTAACTTTGAAATAGGTTTCAATTCCAGACCCTTCCCAGACAGCAACACACATGTCTTACAGCATCAGTTGTTACTATGGCTTCATTATTTCCAAATCTGACCTCCTATACTAAATAGTAAATACCTTTATAGCAGGGATTCATGTCTTAGGTGCTTGTTTCCCAAACTTTTTACTCTTCTCCATCCACTTACATTGTTCCAGTTGCAGGGAAATATCAAATGTCTACCCTGAACCCTGCTGATACTTTGTACCTTGACTGGCACATTCTACGTATTTTAGGGCTCATCTCTCAGTTGTCAATGTCATTGTTTCCTTAAAAAAAAAAAAAAGTTCAAAAATAATTTGGAAAATCCCTGACCCTACTTGAAAGCAAGGTTAGGCCCGCCTGTTATGTGCTCTTGTTGCACATATTATAATTGGGATAATGAGGCATTGTGTGATTCACTCTAAGTGTTCAGCTGCTTGGGAGAAGGCAGAGAGCAAATTAGTGGTTGGGTTTTTCAGGCTTGGTGTTTTGACAGGTGTTATTAGTCCAGTCTCACATTGCTTAAAGGAAAATACCTGAGACTGGGTAATTTATAAAGAAAAGAGGTTTAATTGACTCACAGTTCTGCATGGCTGGGGATGCCTCAGGAAACTTAAAGTCATGGTGGAAGGCACCTCTTCACAGGGCATCAGGAAAGGACAGGTAATTGTGAAAGCAGAATGGAAGGCTGGGCGTGGTGGCTCACGCCTATAATCCCAGCGCTTTTGGAGGCTCAGGCGGGTGGATTACCTGAGGTTAGGAGTTCAAGACCAGCCTGGCCAACATGGTAAAACCATCTCTACTAAAACTACAAAAATTAGCCAGTGTGGTGGTGTGCCCCTGTAGCCCCAGCTACCGGGGAGGCTGAGACAGGAGGATTGCTTAAACCCAGGAGGCCACTGCATTCCAGCCTGGGCAACAGAGACTCCATCTCCCAAAAAAAAAAAGTAGAATGGAAGGATGAGAAAGTTTGCAAGAAAGTTAGCCTGTTGAATTAGGGTTCTACAGAGAAACAGAACCAAAAGGATATAAATATCTGGAAAGAGATTGATTTTTTTCACAGGGGCTGACAAGTCAGAAATCTATAGAGCAAGCCTGCAGGCTGGAAAGCTCAAGGCAGGGTTTCTATGTTGCAATCTTAAAGTTTGGACATGGTGGCTCGCACCTGTATAAAGGTAAACATAAGCATGGCATTTTACATTGTACCAACTGAGTAACAGTAAATAAATGAGGTGTGACCACTATAACTTCTTGACCAACTTTCTATATTGAAATAACACATCCAACCCTATCAGCTACCATTCCAATTCTACAGGATATTTTCCTGTCTGTGACCAGTTTATCCTGAGCATGGGAGACTTTTCCTTTGGATACCTTCGATATGAAGTATGCAGTATTTTCAGAGTGGCACCTTTCACTTAGTTAATTTACATTCCTTCCATGTCACTGAATGGCCTGATGCTCATTTCTTTTAAGCACTGAATAATATTCTATTGTCTGTATGTCTACAGTTTATTCATTTACCTACCCAACTCCACACTTTGAAAATCTAATCCTCCTCTTCCATGACACTCTTTCCCCACAGTGCTTCCAAAGAACTTGCCACTACTGTGCTGCTTCCTTAGAATTGCATTTCTAATTACTTTATTTGTCCCTCATTGTCAACGAGCAGTTTTGCCTGGTTCATAAGAGATGGCCTATTTATTGAAACGCCTGGATCAGAGAAATACGATATCACTAGCTGGTGCCAGGAACAGCCTGGAAGTTTTCTTCATGCTGTTTACCATAATGCATAAGTAGAAGTCACTATGAAAAAAAAAGCATACACGTATATTTAAACATACTTATTACACATATTTGTCCACAAGGCATCACAAAGAAGTCACAAAAAGTAGGCTTAGTTTAGCTCACAATATAAATCCCATGAAAACACATTTTTCATCTCTGTAGTTTATAATACTCTACTTATATAAATTTAAAGCAGTTAAACATTTGAAATTAAATTGGTAAAAAACAAAAAACAAAAAAAACTTCAGAAAATTGTGAAGTAAAAGGCCATGATGGAGAAATATTAAGAAATCTGTAGAATTATCAAACTGTCCCAGTATTATTTTCCTTTACAAAAGCATCTCAGTAAAATAAAATAAAAACTACAGAAAACACAAAAGTAAAATCAGAGATTTTGGTTTAGTACTTTCCCTGAGTCTCTTGTTTTAAAATTCAAAGTAAGGCCAGTTCAAGATTGACCCACAGGTCTTGCCTCCTCCATGCTGCCATGGGGAATACATTTCAGACAAGAGGCTACACATGCTGAGGTGGTCCCAGGGCTTTATTCAAATGCCAATTTGCCCGTGTCACTGCCACAGGGTTATCTGACCCACTGCTGCACGTGGGCTTAAAGAGCTGTCAAGATTTTATCTTGGCCTGCTGTAATATAACATGTGAGACTATATACCAAAGGAAGACAAACAGTTTCAGTTACTAATAAATATTAAATTTCTAAATGGATCTGGACACTATATACATCAAATTGTGGTAACACAACAGAAACAAACACTTTTATGTTTAAAAGTTCTTATATAAACAGGAGTTTGGGGTCAAGTCATCTTAAACTTCTAAATCTCAGATGTTACAAGAAAAAGGTTCCAAAAAGAAATCAATTTCATTAGATCTTAATAAAGTAGAAAAAAATGATTACGATACTTGGACTTGGATTATAAATTGATACTTTCCCAAAGTGGTTGTCACTTTGACCCTTAAACAAAATTGGCCCCTATTGTGTCTCTACTTGATCACTCAATTGCAACAATATGTATGTGTACATCTACATGTATATATGCTTGCAAGTGATCAAGCACTTCATTAAAAAAGCATATGATAATTAATTAAATTAAGGATAAAAGGTTTGTTTGAATCTAAAAATTTGGTTTTTGTTTCAAATGTACCAGGTTACTTGTTGAGCTTATACTATCAGGGCACTAAATACTATGGATCACATTTTCTAGTCAAATGTAAGAAAAACTTTTTCACAGATTTTTACAACCCTTTTTAGGACATCTCAAAGAGAGATGGCAAAGATCTGCCAATTTATGTTTCCTTCCATTATAATGAAATCTTAATTGTAAACCAGTTTCAAAAAAGTTAATAATTATTAGCTTTTCAAACACTAACAAGCATGAGCTGCCCTAAAATTAGAGGTGAAATGATGGCTCTACTCACTTATTCACATTTCTATTGACTATTTAATTTAATAATATAAGTATCCCATTGCACATGTGGGGAAACTGAGGCACCACAGCTTATATTTTGTTTTTTTTGTTAGTTTTTTTAAAGATATGTCTACAGTTAGGGAAGTCAAGGTCATAACTACAGACAGAACTGTAGAGGCTAGACACCTATGAGGTATAACGTATTCTATTCAAATTTTGTGTGAAATGTTACATTTAACTCACCTGTCTTGTTGGCGTCACCTCTCCTATCTTAACTCTAACTTCTTGCAAACCCTTTAAAGCATGGACTTGGCAAATGTCAGTGACTACCTGCCTTCTCTGACTTGGTTAAAAAGGCTAGCCAATGCTTGTGTAAAAAAAGAACACCACATATTGTTGTATGCCATTAGAAATGTTCAGTTATCACACTTTGGTATCCTTTTCGGAAAAAAAAAATCTCAAAACTTATAAAGGTAAACATAAGCATGGCATTTTACATTGTACCAACTGAGTAACAGTAAATAAATGAGGTGTGACCACTATAACTTCTTGACCAACTTTCTATATTGAAATAACACATCCAACCGTATCAGCTACCATTCCAATTCTACAGGATATTTTCCAGTGAGACAAGCTGTACAGTGACCGCTCCTTTCAAAACATTCCACACCATTTCCATTTTCTTGGATCATAATGTCGTGCTTCTTCTCTTTTTGTTTTTTAAATTTTATCCCTTCTTGTACAGATGAAACCAGTCCTTCTACTGACAGATACACAACACTGTTTGCTCCTAAAGAGAAAAAGAGGGAAAAATTAAAATGTAATGAGAATTCCTTTAGAAAGGAAGAAATGCTTCAAAAGAGAATGGTTACGAACAGAATAAGCTAGGATAAAAATTTCTCCTTAAGCCTTTCTTTTAAAAAAAGGAAAAAATAAATCAATAAAACTCAGTTCCTTTATTTTTAAAAATTTAAATTGGAATCTAAGGGATAACAGTCTGAAACAGCAGAGGAGGCTTCATGTCTAGAATAGAATTAGAGTGCTTTGGGCATAATTTTCTTAATTGAGAAAATGGAATTTAAAGTCAGAAAGATCTAGGCTCAAATTTAAGCTTAAGTTCACTTACTTTTTCTAAGTCTATTTTTGCATCTATCTAAGATGTGGGAAACATTGCCTAAATGTAGAATTTTTGTGATGTTACCATGATAATATAGATGATCTAAGCAGCATAATTTCTGGCAAAGTGTGAGTGCTCATAACATGTATGACACCCATCAGAGTGATATTTAAAAATATTTAACCAGTAAGGCACATGCATGACAGGTCAAAAGAAACACCAGCCACAAACAAATGGTGTGGAGGTACCCAGGCACAATGAAGAAATAGCATGTGTTATTTACACAGTTTATACATCACCTGATTTTGAAAGTAAGGTGTCTTATCCAGGATAACTTAGATCTTGAAGTCTCCTGATCTCATTATTGAATATGAGCCTACACAAACTTTTTACTTCGTGATTTGTATCCAAATCCAAATTACTCTGTTAGAATCTGATTAAATTATTTGGCTTTTCTTGGGCTCTGACTTTTGGGAGGTTTTAAGTGATATGCTTGCACTTTCCTCCACCTGGAAACCACTTCTTCCTTATCTCATCTCTCCAACACAGGACTTTCTATAGTGTCTGCCCATGCCCACTACTCTCACTATTGAGAATAATATTCAGTATCTGCTTAATATGTATAAATACTTTTAACAAACATTGAATACTCCTTTTTACTAATGGTGTAAAGACTGTCAAGCTTTGGATTTTCTGTTAATAATCAGTTTATAGAATTTTTTTTTTTTATTTTTTTTTTTTTGAGACGGAGTTTCGTTCTTGTTACCCTGGCTGGAGTGCAATGGCGCGATCTCGGCTCACCGCAACCTCTGCCTCCTGGGTTCAGGCAATTCTCCTGCCTCAGCCTCCTGAGTAGCTGGGACTACAGACACGTGCCACCATGCCCAGCTAATTTTTTGTAGTTTTAGTAGAGACGGGGTTTCACCGTGTTGACCAGGATGGTCTCGATCTCTTGACCTCGTGATCCACCCGCCTCGGCCTCCCAAAGTGCTGGGATTACAGGCTTGAGCCACCGCGCCCGGCCCCAGTTTACAGAAATTTTAATACCTACCTAGATATTCTGCAAGGTGATCAAATTCTGGTTTATTGGCAATGAGCTCTTCTTTTGTAGGAATGTTTATTCCCATGAAGCATGGATATTTAACTGGTGGTGAAGCTACTCGAATGTGTACCTTGGAAAGAAATCATTGCACACAAGTTTTGTAATAAGACTATGCAAAATTCTTTCATTATGCAAATACAATATAAAATTGTTTTGCAGAATATTCAGTAACAACATACGGGTAAAAAAGAACATACTATAGAATTTGTTTCACTGAGTAGCACATGAAAAAGAATCCTGGAAAATCATGTGGTAAACACAGAACTGCAGTGTTCAGTCAGAACTACTCAGATAAATCAAATCATTATTAGAGAATCCTACTTGGTGTAGCCTTGCTACAGATTCCAAAGTATCCTGAACAAGAATTTCACTATGTCAGCCACTAATAAAGGGTTCTTTCTACAAAGCTGCTTCTTGTTTTTCTTTCTGTCACCTAATCATGAGGAATTTTCTTTCTCTAGATATCCTACTTCTCATTTGATGTCTTTACATTCCTAGAGCCACTTAGATTTTCTCTTGTAATACCTGATACTTCTGCCTATCCCTTATCTTACCATTTTAAAAAGAAAAATACTATTTACCAGGTTATAACAAAGACTTTACTACTACCACAGAGCTGTTTTTGTCTATTATTTTTTGCCTTACATCAGGCACATTTATATGGCTATACTCCGTGTCCACATTTACTTTTTCTTTATTTTTTTATTTTATTTTATTTATTTATTTTTACTTTTTTAAATAGAGACGGGGCGTCACCATGTTGACCAGGCTGGTCTCGAACTCGTGACCTCAGGTGATCCACCCATCTCGGCCTCCCAAAGTGCTGGGATTACAGGCGTGAGCCACCACGCCCGGCCCCACATTTACTTTTTACATTTCCTTTATTTCCCGTGCTATGCAGTCTTCTTAGTATTTAATGGCTGTATCATATTTCATCACATTGATATATCAATTTACTAAACTATATTCTTCAACAAGGAGATATTTAAGCCATTTCCAAGTTCTTTGACTTTATCTTTTTCACTATTGCAATCAATGTGGAACTTACATTAAATCCCTGTATCTATTACATAATTTTCACAGACTTCCAGAGTGAGATTATCATAATCCTAAACACAGGTATAAAAAAGGCTGGAAAATCATAATCACAATTATCTTGCAAATTTTTTAAATAAATTGGCATGCTTCTTTTCATCCCACTTTTTTCTACAGATTTTATTTTTCATTTTTCAGAGATGAGGGTCTTACTATGTTGCTTAGGCTGAGATTTTATTTTTAAATTTACTCAACTGTTAGTTGTAAATGGCATCTCACTTCTGTAGTATGAGCTACTGAAATAGAATAAGCTTTGGAATCTTAAAATATAACTATCTATCTATATATATACATATTAAAACTTCATGTTGGATATAATACATATATACATTTGTCAATTTAAAAAATAAAAATTACAAATTTTTCAAGACATAAAGTGAGGCCAGGTGTGGGTGGTTCACACCTGTAATCTCAGCACTTTGGGACACTGTGGGGGGTGGATGGCCTGAGCTCAGGAGTTTGAAACCAGCCTGGGCAACATGGTGAAACCCTGCCTCTACTAAAAAATACAAAAAATTGGGCAGGGCGCAGTGGCTCAAGCCTGTAATCCCAGCACTTTGGGAGGCCGAGGCAGGTGGATCACCAGGTCAAGAGATCGAGACCATCGTGGTCAACACGGTGAAACCCCATCTCTACTAAAACTACAAAAAATTAGCTGGGCATGGTGGCACGTGTCTGTAGTCCCAGCTACTCAGGAGGCTGAGGCAGGAGAATTGCCTGAACCCAGGAGGCGGAGGTTGCGGTGAGCCGAGATCGCGCCATTGCACTCCAGCCTGGGTAACAAGAGCGAAACTCCGTCTCAAACAAAAAAAAAAAAAAAAAATACAAAAAATTAGCCAGGCGTGGTATTGTGTGCTTATGGTCCTAGCTACTTGGGAGGCTATAGTGGCGGAATCGCTTGAGCCCAGGAAGCAGAGATACAGTGAGCTGAGATCGAACCACTGCATTCCAACCAGCTGGCACAGTGAGTCCTGCTATCAAGGAAAAAAAAAAGACATAAAGTGATATTAAAAAATAACTTGGCCAGGCATGGTGGCTCATGCCTGTAATCCTAACACTTTAGGAGGCCAAGGCAGGTGGATCACTTGTACCCAGGAGCTTCAGACCAGCTTGGGCAGCATGGTGAAACCCCATCTCTACTAAAAATACCAAAAATTATTCTGGCTGTGATGGTGCATGCCTGTAGTCCCAGCTACTCAGGAGGCTGAGGTGGGAAGATTACTTGAGCCCTGGAAGCAGGGGTTGCAGTGAGCTGAGATGGTGCCATAGCATTCCAGCCTGGGCAACAGAGCCAAACACTGTCTTAAAAAAAAAACAAGTCAAAGGTATTACAATGGGATTGGTTATATGTCTTTAAGCAGAGAAGGCAATTAATACTCCGTTAGTTTTAGCATTCCATTTTGTATTTTTAGTCCTTTTTTTTGAGATCGATTCGGCTCACTGCAACCTCCACCTCCTGGACTCAAGCCATCCTCCCACCTCAGCCGGATTACAGGCATGTGCCACCACGACCCACCCATTTTTTGTATTTTTAGGAGAGGCGGGGTTTAACTATGTCACCCAGGCTGGTCTTGAACTCCTGGACTCAAGCCCACCTTAGCCTCCCAAAGTGTTGGAATCATAGGCATGATTCACTGTGCCCAGCATATTTTGTGTTGCTAGTCTTTTAATTAATTTTCTAAAAAATTTTAGGTTTTTTAAAATTTAATTTTATTACTATCTTTTATTTTTGTAAAGATAGGGTCTCACTATATTGCCCAGGCTGTTCTCAACCTCCTGAGCTCAAGCAACCCTCCTGCCTCAACCTCCCAAAGTACTGGAATTTCAGGCGTAAGCTACCTCACCCAGCTTTTTAATATTTAAATTAAATTATTACACTTAAAAAATCAAATTTAATATTTTATATTGAGCTTTTTAATCTATTAAGGATTAAATTTAATATAAGTGTGGCTGTTACATGTTCTCCAAGTTGCTACACAGCTATTCCTAAACCAAACTGATATAAAAAAGTTAATTTATTATATTAAACATCCATTTTGATTCATTACCCTGAATTGCAATTTTATGCCAGTATCTTATTGTTAATTGATGTTTTAGAATATGTCCTAATATTACTTACCTCTTTTGCACCAGATTCTTTGAGCAGTTTTATTATAGGTGAGATGGTATTGCCTCTCACAATTGAATCATCTACAAGGACAATTCTTTTGCCTTTAAAGTTGTCTGACAATACTCCAAATTTTTTTGCAACACCAAGCTGTCTTAACCTCATGTTTGGCTGAATGAAGGTTCTCCCTACATATCGGTTTTTACACAGCACCTCCACATATGGAAGTCCACACTGATAGAGAAGAAATGAAAGGACAATGAGGAGCAATACACAGAATAGGTGACTATTTTCTCTAGATTGTGTTGCCACCACAATATTCAAGTAAAATTTCAAAATAATTTTCCTTTAATATTTGGAAAAAAAGGCAAACAGAAAAACCACTAAACATAATATACTTGGTGGAAAAAACAATTTGTTTTGCTAGGACTCATAATGTTTTTGTCTTAAACATTATTCCTCTGTTTTAGAAGACAGCACTAAGCATATGAAGATATAACAAAGATTAAATCACTGTCAGAAAAATTCATTATCAAAATAATTTTTAAAGAAATGAATTAAAACCAGTAGACCAATGAGATACTTTTTAGGAACAGGAGGTAATTAACCCATTTCTTAAGGTAAGCTTTTCTAAAATGTATGCATATTAATTCTTTTAGAAGCTAATAAAGTATCCAAAGTAGTGAATATTAGATGTTACACCCCAGGATTACTATAGTTACACAATCTACCTGGTTATGAAAATAAAGCATAATACCAACAACATTATGCTAAATGAACATAAACAGCTTTATTATTACCCATACTTAGTACCAAGCAAATATTCCAGTGAGTTGTGAAGATAATTCAAGAAGTTTATTTTAATATTAAGTAAATTTTCCCACTGATGTCTATATATAGTTGATGAACAGCATGGGTTTGAAGTGCATGAGTCTACTTATAGGTAGATTTTCTTCCATCTCTGCCACCCCTGAGACAGCAAGACCAGCCCCTTCTTTTCCTCTTCCCTCCTCAGCCTACTCAACGTGAAGGCAACAATGGGGATGAAGACATTTATGAAGATCCACTTCTACTTAAGGAATAGTAAATATATTTTCTCCTCCTTATGAATTTCTTCACAGCATTTACTTTTCCCTAGCTTACATTATTGCAAGAATACAGTATATAATACATATAACATACAAAATATGTGTTAATCAACTGTTTATGTTATTGGTGAGGCTTCTAGTCAATAGTAGGTTATCAGCAGTTAAGTTTCGGGGCATTAAAACGTATACACAGATTTGACTGTGCAGGGGGTTGGCACCTTTAACCTCCATGTTGTTCAAGGGTCAACTGTATATTCAAGATGTTATCTTTTTAAAAAGAAGGGGGCCAATTTCTGAACGCTTTGGTGACCCTTTTTCTTTTCAGGGAACTTTTTGGTGATTTTCACTAAAATAGTGCCATTGGGTAAAAAGGCTGGAAAATAACACCTGTAAACAAACCAACAAAACCACCAAACATTCCTTTCTCCTTAGAAATGTTGATGAGTTTCTCTTTATAGGCAAGGATTTCTTATTCCATAGCTAGGAGAGCAATTCACTGCATGTTAATTAAGAGAAAATACCTTTGCTGCATAAGCAAGAGCAGCAGGCGTAGCAGATTCTGGAACAGTGCTAACCAAATCTGCATCCACAGGTGCTTCAATTGCTAGCTGCTGGCCACAACGGTATCTTACTGTATAAACCATTTGGTCTGGTGTGTTTGGAAAAGGAGAGAGAGTATTTTTACTTAGCATAGTATAACAGTGTTATTCTAAAAAACTAGTGCTAGAATTCTATAGATTGAGTATAAAAAGGAAAGCAATATGTAAAAAATACGAATGTGGAAATACATAAACTGAGGAATTCAACTGTGTGGTTTTTTAAAAATTTGATCTTCATATAGATCTAAAAATCATAGTCTTTACTCCTAAACAATAAACAACATCCAAGAGTCAAACGGAAGGGGAAAATAATGATTTCATGACTTGTGGGCTCTGTCCTATATCCATAACATATCCATAACATATGCCTTCAAAGAGCCAGGTAAGGCTTTGAGCCAAGAACTGCCATGTTTCAACGAGATAGCTAAAACATTTATATGAATATTCAAAGAAAAGAAATCTACTTACCTTCAAACATACTGTCTGGTCTTGCAAAATAAACATATTCAAAGATACAAAAAGCCATTGGGTTTCCTTCAGATCTTGGTATGATATCAAGAGTCTGGACATTATGTCTGGATATTTCCACGATTTCTCCAGGTAAGACTTCACGGTAATATCTTGGGAAACAATGTTAAAGAAAGAAGACTTTTAATAAACTAGTCCTTAAGGCTGATGAAAACTTTAATTATAAAGCACACAGAGTGCCTTCCCTTAGAGAAACAATTGATTCATTCAATATAAAATCTAGAAGTGACTTTTTAAAAAGTGGTATGTCTCCAAGCAATGATTTCTGTATATCTTTCTGTTATCACAAAGTTCTAGTGTAGAATTCAAAAATTAAGGGCCCTAAGTGGAACTCAATTTTAAAAGAATACAGTATAAAGAAAACATTTTATCCTGGCTTACATTTTTCTATCATAACTCATTGAGGAAGTTCTTCCTTTCTAAAATCAGTCTCTATGTTCATATTGTACCATAAAAAGAGAAAAATATGAAAAAAATAAAAAATTAAAAATAAGTTTCATAATATATTGAAAGAATACCAGCGTCAGAATTAGGTGTTACTAGAATATTAAACTCAGTGCAACTGCTGAGCATAACATGCGTAAGAAAACCCACTTGTAAATTTTTTCTTGTAGATATCAGAAAGAAAGCTTTCATATAAATAAAAAACTGTCTAAAAAATTCTTTTCAACATTGGAAAAGATAATATGCCAAATAAGGTAAAACTTACCTTGCACCAATAGACAAGAAGCTACAAGATTCTGAAGACACCACCCATCCTTCTGTTTCTTTCTCTGTAAATCACAAATCAATTCAGTTAACGAATGGACTCAAGAAATTTTAAGAGGCTATTTCAACAGAACAGCTAACACCAAATAAATAAGTAAATAAAACTCATAGAATAGCCATTTCTATTACTTTAAGAGCACATGGATCCTCATTTGACTTGAGCCAAAGGTAAAATAAATGATCTTTTAAGATTCCTTCTAACATTATGATTTCACGGCTAGAAATCACTGAAATCACACTGCAGAATGTAAAAGCTAGGCAAAGGACATGAATAGGCAATTGAGACAGGAAAAAACAGGAACATCCATGACACACATTAAAAAGGACTCATCACCCGGTCAGGCACAGTGGCTCACACCTATAATTCCAACACTTTGGGAGGCCTAGCTAGGCGGATCACCTGAGGTCAAGAGTTCAAGACTAGCCTGACCAACATGGAGAAGCCCTGTCTCTACTAAAAATACAAAATTTAGCTAGGCATGGTAGCACATGCCTGTAATCCTAGCTATCCGGGAGGCTGAGGCAGGAGAATCGCTTGAACCCAGGAGGTGGAGATTGCAGTGAGCTGAGATCATGCCATTGCATTCCAGCCTGGGCAACAAGAGCAAAACTCTGACTAAAAAAAAAAAAAAGAAAGAAAGAAAGAAAAGGGACTCATCCTCAGAAGTACTCAAAGAAATGTACTTTTAAAATGAAGAATACAATTTTTCTTTCTTTTAACCTAGCTCCCTCCCATCTGTCAATTTTCTATACCTAAAGAGTTAAGGGCTTGACGGCAGTAGGACAATAACTGAAAAACATTATGAAATGATATTCCTTCTGAAGTTCATTACCTTTGTCATTTATATCAGACATTGGAATAAGACGACCAATGCATAATGGACGATTTCCATAAGGATCTCGTACTGCATAAATAACATCTCTGTGCATTATAAGCAGGGAGTATGCTGTGGGTGCTTCCTTCATCAAGTTTTTAATCCTGGAATTAATTAAATAATTGAAGGAATAACTTCAGTTGTAAACATATGCAAGGCAAAACTCTCCTTACTAGAGCTCTAAGTTTAGTCCGGTTCTGTTTACCTTGCTACCCAGTCTGGGGTGTCATCTTGTTCCTGAGGAGGAGTATACGCCAGTAACTGGGTAATCATTTCACTATCAGAACTTGTGGACAGACCAATACCATGACGCAGAAGCTATATAGAAAAAAAGAGAAGAATTTAATCATCACAGGGGAAGCTCCACCGCATCCCTAACCCAGTAGCCAACCATAATGGAAAGAAATCAGGCATTCTGTGGATGCCTAGTTATGAAAATCCTGCATTCCACTAATGCGGCAGACCCCAACCTTTTTGGCACCAGGCACTGGTTTTGTGGAAGACAATTTTTTCATGGACTGAGGACAGGGGATGGTTTTGGGATGATTCAAGCACATTACATTTATTGTGTACTTTATTTCTATTATTACTACACTGTAATATAATGAAATAATTATACAACTCACCATAATCTAGAATCAGCGGGAGCCCTGAGTTTATTTTCCTGCAACTAGACAGTCCCATCTGGGGGTGATGGGAGACAGTGACAGATCATCAGGCATTATAAATTAGCTTCTCACAAGGAGTGCACAACCTATATCCTTTGCATGTACAGCTCACAATAGGGTTCGTGCTCCTATGAGGATCTAATGCTGCTGCTGATCTAGCAGGAGGCAAAGCTCAGGTGGTAACAGTGAGCGATGGGGAACAGCTATAAATAGAGATGAAGCTTCATTTGCTGCTCACCTCCTGCTGTGTGGCCTGGTTCCTAACAAGCCATAGACTGGTACCAGTCCCTGACACGGGGGTTGAGGACTCCTGCACTAATGGTATGTGTATACTAATAACGGATGATCATGGCTGGAGGCAGTAGGAAATCCAAAAGGTTTTCAAGCAGAAAAAAAGAGTGCTTTATGAGATGTATACAAAAGCTTTTGAACACTAAATTTGAAGATATGCAGACCTGAAAGAGGGTATGGGGTCTTGAAAATTTGGTTTGTGGGTCTGACCTTTTCCACCCTCAACACTCTTGATGAACTTGGGTATATTCCTATAAAAACAGTACACTACAGTGATAACTTCCAAGCTGGGTTTGTCGGTGGTAGTGATGGTGGCTACCCATCCTCATTGATTATTACTGATAGAAGAAAGAAATCAACTGTACTGAACAATGAAATGCAGCAGATGTAATAAATATTGCTTGAGTGTACTCTATGATAATTACAAAGTTCTGAGCAGGACTGACCAGGACAAGGGCAGCCCCGTGGACATGCACAGACTGAGTCTGAATGGGCATTACAGAACATTTTCAGTAGGGAGCTAAACATGTAGAGATGAAGTTTAGCATCTGGTTAAGGGGTTATGTCGAGAAACAGTGAGTTAGTGGTTACCTCTAAGTGGTGAATTTTTAAGAAATTTTACTTCATATTTATACTTTTGTGATTGTCTGAATTTTTAAATGAACCATGCAGTTTTTTCATTTGGGGACAGAAAAGCACAATACAGTCATTATAATGCCTATAAACAAGGGTGGACAAAGCTCTAAGAAATGCCCAAAGACAGAACTGAAAACAAAACGACAATGAGGGTGCAAAAGCCTGGGTTCTAGATATTTTTGACCCGCAGTTCATTATTATTCAGCTTCTGTAACTGTTCCATCATATGTGAATTGCCCAGCTCTAGAATGCTAAAAGGATGTTGGGGTATGCGTGTAACCATCTATTACTAAATATCACTAGGTTCTTAAGTTACCAAGTCAAGATTATTGGGAGTTAATAAACTGAAGAAACAGCAATCATTAATGAATGGCCTGCATGGATAAAAGGAAGCTACTAGGAATATAAAGATACCAAGCACTTTTTTAAAAAAAGAAAGATGAAATGATGAATGAAAGCATAGGCACAAATTTGACATCATTAGGACAGAGAGCTCTAAACAATATGCTGTGAACCAAAAGTTTAAGTAAACACTCTGTCCCCTTTTTGTAGACTCTAGTTTCCTGTCATTGTTTCCAAGTGATTTTTTTCATGTCATCTTCAAGTTTATACTCCATTTTATTTTTATGCTTTTGTGATATATAAGAATTAATATATATGTTGGTTTTTATACTGCTCTTTCCTGGTACACAGCTCCTAAAACCCTTCGAATTGCTAAAATGATAGATGTCCTTTTGTATACTATTGAGATGACTGGCAGCTAGGGGCTCCTGCATAGTATCAGTATGACGGCTAGTTGCCAGGGGAATCAAGCAGACGGTTGGAACTTTCAGTTTCATCTCTGGACCCCCAGGGAAAGGGAGAAGGGCTAAAGGTTGAGCTGATCACCACTGGCTGATGATTTAATCAATTATGCCTGCTTCATGAAGCCTCCATAAAAACCCACAATGACTGGGTTGAGAGAGCTTCTGGATATCCGAACACTTGGAGATGCCTGGAGGGTGGTGCCCCTGGGAAGGGCATGGAAGCTCCATGCTCCTTCCCACATACCCTGCCCTTTCCATCCTTTCACCAGACTGTTCTGCTGTAGCCTCTGTAATATTCTTTCTAATAAACTGGTAAATGTAAATAAAGCACTTCCTTCAGTTTTGTGACATTTGAAGCCAAAGGCAGGGCTGGGGCTGTTGCAGAACTCCCAATTTATAACTGGCTGTCAGATGTACCAGAGGCCTGGACTTGCAACTGGCATCTGAAGCAGGGGACAGTCTTTGTGGGACTGAGCCCTTAAATTCTGGAACCAGACTTTACCTCCTGGTACTATCAGAATACAAACGAATTATAGGATACCTATTTGGTGTCCTCTGGAAAACTGGCTGGTATAAGAGACCCCCTTGTTTGGTCATGGAAGTGTGCTGTGTTGAGTCTGAGAGTAGGAAAAACAGCTTGGTTTTTCTTACACAAGTTTTGAACACAGCAACAGAGTTAAAGAGATAGCAAGTCCATCAACTCTAATTTCTCTATGCTTCCAACCATAAATCAACTCTCCCAAATCTCTCCTCTAAAGCAGTGCATTCAAAAAGTGAGTCTAAAATGCATATTCTCACCCTTGTCTCCAACTCTAGAGGACATCTTACAGTCTGGAATTCTAACAAGTCCTCCAGATAATTCTGATGCAATTGTTTGTTGCAGTTAAGTAACAGGTAGCAACAATTAGAAAATGCCTTTTATAAAGATCCTCAGCTTTTATTCATTAACCCATCCTAATCATTTAAAAAGGCTTAGGAAAAACAAACCAACATACCTTTTTCCTTAATCGAGCAGCATTTACCAATTCACCATTATGTGCCACAGCTATCTTCCCATGAAGCGTTTCAACAACAAAGGGCTGACAATTTTCTAATTCACACTTTCCTGTAGTGGCATACCTTGTGTGTCCAATTCCAAGATTTGAAACATACAATTTTTTCAAATTGTCTTCAGTAAAGACATGATTTACAAGACCCATTCCCTTGAGAAATCAAAAAGTGCAACTTAGAAAAAAAACAGACTAGTATTGCTAGTGAGTAATAAAAGCCACTCTTCTCTGCTCAGCCAATCCAAATAAGACAATGAAGTACATTTAATTTCTCTGTTTCAGAATTCCAATCTAAAAAAAGCCAAAAATAAACAACCTAACTGCAAGAACTGTGAAGCACTTACGTTAAAAAAAAATTATATTGAGGCAAAAGTAACGTAACATAAAATTAACCATTCTTAATAGCGGCATTTAGTGCCTTCACAATACTGAAGTGCTGTGTTTCATAAGATGCTTTTCACTAAAACATTTAAGAACAGATGTACTAAGCAATAAAATTTATCAAGTATAAAAACTAAAATTTGCATTAAAAAAGTCAAAGCATCTTAAAGCATTTGAATATATAATTCCCTATTTGAGTGAGTCGGTCTGAAGCAAAAAATTGTCACCGGGAAAGAAATACATCCTATTTGACAAATGTTAGGATATAAAGTTGAAAGTGGCTGATCCAAAGAATATTACTTTCAACTGCAGATTACTTATTCAACTTGCCCCTCCCCATATATTAATGATCATCTGTCTTTTGTTATCTTTGTCATCAACATTTCCTAATGTTCAAATTTACCTTGTGTGATTTGAATGTTGGCACTGAACTGCCGTCACTAGTCACAATACCAGCACTCTCCTGACCCCTGTGAATATAAAAAGATATTGGCTGTTAAATCTGCTGATGGATAAGCTTCTTGAAGAACTTTATCAAGCATACTTTCTCAACAAGCACCTATGAACTTAGTGTGACAACACATTAAATGCTACTTGTACTAGCACTACTTTTATTGATGATGCTGATGCTGATGATCAGCAATCGCAGATGATAATGTAACAATTAGATATCTTATCTAATTCTAACATGCCAGGTAGTCTGTCCTAAGCATTTCACGTTGTAAAAATAAATAAAAGCTGCTGGAAACCCAAATATACTTTAAGCCTTCAGAGAGAGATAACTGTGATCCGAGTCACATATGGTTACAACTTGTTTCTCAGATTACAGATTAACTCACTTTCTTATTTTTCTTGTTCTATACAGTGACTAGAGAGAATTAAAAGACACCAGAGACAATAACCTCCTGCCTTCTCAATTGATGACCTTTGTGAAAGATTAACTTCTACTTTGTTGTCCTGCTTTGCTTAGACCAAATGAAAGAAAACGCATTCACAATTACATCCTCTGTAAAAAATATTAAAGGTACCCTTCCCAAAAGAAACGCTGCCTATAACCAAACTGCTGTAACTGTGCGCTAACCATATATGAAAAATGTTGTGATTCTGCTAAAAACTCCTCTGTCTCTACTATGAAACGAAACCTTAACTTTCCTACTTGGCAATGCTGACTCCATTCCTTGCAGTTGGTGTTTCCAGGTGGGTCATCCTCAAACTTGGTACTTGAATAAACTCTCTTTAAAGTAGATTCTGATCCTTTTAATTATTTAGGTTGATGGCATGAGTGATCTGATTTGGCTTTCACAACAATCTTATGAAGTAGGTACTATGATTACCACACCCATTTTATAGATAAACACACTAAAGCAATAGAAAGGAAGTTACTTTCTCATTGTCACACAGACAATGGTATAGCCAGGATTAGAACTCGGATGATCCAGCTCCGGCTTCTAACCCCTATACTTTTTCACCTCTAAATATGGTCTCAACAGGATGAGTATGTAGATGTAAATGAAAATCTCCAAATATAATAGAGGCATAGTTGGTACTGAAACTGTAACCATTTTTTTTGTGCTTTTCTGCATTTTCCAAATGTTTTCCAATAAATAGCACTTTTGTTATCAGAAAAAAATTAATGTCGCTTCTGAAAACCCTCTACTGACCAGGCACCCTTTCCCATGTCTGTGTCTGATTTCCTGCCTCAGTGTTTTTAAGTGGTGATACACAGAAAAAGGCCAAAATTAGACTGAAGGTAGGGCAAGACATAGTAAACACTAAGAGCATCCGCACCACTGTGCAGTATACTCTTATCAAGGTTCCAACTGCTTTACAATTTTTAATAGTTCTGAACAAGTGCTATAAATTGTAGATGTTATTGACCAATGTTTGTTCCAAAGAATATGTACCAGTATAGAAACAAAAAGTAAACCTCTTCCATATGTGCCTGTAGACTTTAGTAGCTGTTAATACATTGATTTATTTGGTAAAAAGAAAGTTTTTTCAAAATTATATATTGCAACTGTTGCAGCGTTTTATTAACTCGAAAAACTACAACATTAAATACGTTTGCCAAGTAAAACTCTAAAAAAAGTGGCATAATCATGGCTCACAGAGAAGCCTAAAGAAATGATTTTGTTAAATGCACTAAATACTGAAAATAGATGTGCATAATACTATGTACCATATGGAACTAAATAAATTGTGACTTAGCATGTCTTTTATTTAGTGAAATGCTGTGGGGTCTGTAAGTTAACCAATGTTAGAGGACTGAGTGATTCATGTCAGAGGGAATATTATTAACATTGGCTATAAACCTCTGGGCAAAAAGAACCTCTGCTAACCATGTTCAAAACAATTTTTAAAAATCAATAATCATTTGCTAAAACAGTAAATTATGTAAGAAAAGAAATAAACAAAAAATGGTTTTCTTTCCCTTTTGTCTCAAGGGTAAGTTTTTCCTTCAAGCTGAAATGAGTATGGTTAAGAATCATTTAGGTTCAGGCTTCTTTAATCACAAAGCCTGCTTATTTGGCAGTTTCTCAAGTTACTCCCTCAGGCAGCTTGAACCAGTTAAACTAGATCCTTTCAGCTCTTTGGAGCTTATTGACAACCAGCCGTCTGGTTTCCTAGGAAACAAAACCTTGGCTAGAAATAGTGAATCATTTCCAGGTCATTTTCAACATGGAGAGTGGAGCAGGAAAGCACTGGACTAAGGAGGAGGTTAAAGCTTTGCTAAGTGTCTGGGCAGAAAAAAATATACGAAAACAACTTTATGGAACACTAAGAAATAAAGGAATATTTATTTACATTGCTAAAAGGCTGCAATCATTAGGAGTACACAGAGATTGGAAACAGTGCCGGGCTAAGTACAAAAATCTCAAATATGAATATAGAACAGTTAAATATGCCCATAAATCTGGAGACAGCTCTAAAACTATGAAGTTCTTCCATGATTTGGATGCAATCCTGCAATATGAACCTACCACACAATTTACAGAGGAAGATGCAAATGGCAGGTGCCTGGAAACGCTCAGCCCAAGTACAGCCCCAGAGACCACTGAAGGTAAAAAGAAAAAGTACTCTTTGTTTTTCTTTTGTTTTACAGTTTTACCAACTGTAAAAGTTCAGGACTTCTGAGGCCATATGATAAATATAGACTGAAATATCAAGACTGAGAAAAATAACTCATTTATTATGCTATTTCCCACAAGGTTAAGAATAAAAAGAGGTTAAATATTACAACTTAAAAAAAATCTGTATAAAATACAGAAAAAAGCACATTAAAATGGCACTGCTAGTGCCAACTGCATGTAATATGTTTTTGAAATATGGATTGGGTTCTAAAAACTGCTTAAGTTTTAATTTTGTAAGAGTGGCAGAAAAGGGTTAAAATATCAAAAACATCGCTCAGCTGATGTTTTCCCACAGCTCGAAACAACAGAACTTTTCTCCTTTATTTTGGTGTTTCCATTTTCCTAAATTTATAAATAAAAGCACATTTAAAATAACTGTTCAACACTATTTCATTACTTGTTTAGAAGAACAGCTCAGTTTTAACAATGAAGTAAAATAAAGATTTAATAGATGAAATGATCTGAGACTAAATGATTTAGAGGGGTTTCATGACCTACTGTGTTGTTAAACCCAGTACTATTTACGTAGAATCTGCTCATTGTCTTTAGAAGCATTAATAGGCAAAAGGAGGGAAATGAATGACAGTAATGAGATTTCTATCACAATAGAAATTATAGATGCTATTTTTAAGAGCAGAATTATTCAAGTATCCGTAATACCCACTATCTGTGTGTACTATGGGCAAAGCACTCCTCAAAAAGGATGGAACTACAAATAAATTTAATACCTGAGAGAAAATAGTAAATAGTATAATAAAAGTACCAAATGTGAACGGGGTTAAGAGGACAAAGATTACAACTGGTTAAGTTAGCTAATTTTCATACTTACAGCTCAGAAACAAATCATTTTGTTAAAAGAAGAATCCATCCTGCCTACGCTCTTTCCATTTCTGAGATGACACCAAATTCTGAGATGACACTAAATTCTGAGAAAGCTTTGCAGTTATTATCATGTTCAACAGCAAGGACATTATTTTATTCAGTTAAACATCCTCAGCTTTTCATCATTTAAGTGCTTTAAATATTGATTAATAAATAAGTAAATCACTTAGCTTCTGAAAGTCCCCAATTTTAACCAGGAGTTGGTCTGATGAAGATGGGGATGCCAGTATCTCCACTTCTTAAAAGCAATCTTCAGCCCTTTCATGTACTCCCTTGGCTCCAAACTCCTTCACTCATAAACAGAGGGACTATACTTACAGTTTAACCATGTATGTTTAGGTACCTCAAACCCCCAATTCCAAAATCAAACTCTCTCCCCATCATTTTTTTTTAAGAGAGAATGTTTTACTCCTGCCACCCAAGCTGGAGTGCAGTGGCGCAATCTCGGCTCACTGCTGTCTCCACTTCCAGGACTCAAGTGATTCTCCCAAGTCAGCCTCCTGAAAAGCTGGGACTATATGGGCATGAGCCACCATGTCCAGCTACTTTTTTGTATTTTTAGTAGAGATGTGGTTTAACCATGTTGCCCTACCTGGTCTTGAACTCCTAGTCTCAAGAGATTATCCCACTTCAGCCTCCCAAAGTGCTGGGATTACAGGCATGATCCACCATGTCTAGCTCAAATTTGATCCTCATACAAATTGCTTCCACCTTAGCATCACTATATTTCCAATCATTTATATAGAAATGTTTGAGATATCCTTGATTTCTGGTCAGTCACTAAGTCTTTAAAAAATCTGGTGACATACTACATAAAATTTTCTCTCTGCTCTATTCTCATTATGACTAACCAGAACTTCATCGTCTCCCATATGGACTATTAATGTAACCTCTTTACTGGGCTCCCTAGTTTTCAACCTCTTCCCATACACTTTCCACAATGCCTCTAGTTGTCATTTACATTTTTTCAATTATAAAATTACAAGCACATTAACATCTTGGTTGCATTAAAAATAATCTTTATACCCATGATTCATCATGATTTAAAATTAAATATGGGCCGGGCACGATGGCTCAAGCCTGTAATCCCAGCACTGTGGGAGGCCGAGGCGGGTGGATCACGAGGTCAGGAGATCGAGACCATCCTGGTCAACATGGTGAAAACCCGTCTCTACTAAAAATACAAAAAATTAGCTGGGCATGGTGGCGCGTGCCTGTAATCCCAGCTACTCAGGAGGCTGAGGCAGGAGAATTGCCTGAACCCGGGAGGCGGAGGTTGCGGTGAGCCGAGATCGCGCCATTGCACTCCAGCCTGGGTAGCAAGAGCGAAACTCTGTCTCAAAAAAAAAAAAAAAAAAAAAAA
>NW_022436945.1:42456264-42470155 GCF_009761245.1 Sapajus apella
CTGTCTCAAAAAAAAAAAAAAAAAAAAAAACTAAATATGAAAAACAATGGTTCCATAATATTTAACTGAGTTCAGGTCTTCATCCCACCTCATGCAAATAATACTGCAATTAATAACTTTTGTCAATTTTTAGCATTATTACCCTAGGACACAAGCTCTAATACTGATTCAGGGGGGTATAATTACTTTGGGTTTTTTGTTGGTTTTTTTTTTGTTGTTGTTTTGCTTTGTTGAGATGGAGTCTCACTCTGTCACCCAAGCTGGAATACAGTGGTGGGATCTCAGCTCACCACAACCTCTGCCTCCCAGGTTCAAGTAGTTCCCCTACCTCAGCCTCCCAAGCTGGGATTAGAGGCACAAGCCATCACACCCAGCCAGTTTTTCTATTTTTAATAGACACAGGCTTTCACCATGTTGACCAGGCTGGTCTTGAACTCCTGTCTTCAAGTGATCCTCCCAACCTGGCCTCCCAAAGTGCTGGGATTACAGGCCTGAGGCACCACACCCGGCTATTACTTTGAAACAAACATTATTTCTAAAATAACTGCCTTCCAAAAAAACTGTACTTCATTAGCCATGGAAAGAAGGGACTTTCCAAATTTAATAAATAAGGTTTTAGGCCAGGTACAGGCTCATGCCTGTAATCCCTGCACTTTGGGAGGCAAAGGCGGGTTGATCACCTAAGGTCAGGAGTTCGAGACCAGCCTGACGAACATGGTAAAACCCATCTCTACTAAAAATACAAAAAAATTAGCTGGGCATGGTGGTGGGCACCTGTAATCTCAGCTACTCAGGAAGCGGAGGCAGGAGAATTGCTGAATCCAAGAGGCAGAGGTCGCTGTGAGCCGAGATCTTGCCATTGCACTCCAGCATGGGCAAAAAGAGCAAAACTCATCTCTAAATAAATAAATTAGGCTAATTTAAGAAACAATGGCCTATAATGATACACAAATTGTTAACTTTTAATTTGCATTTGTTTAATTACCAGTAAGGTGGAACATTTTTGTATACATTTATTCACTTTTACAAACTATTCATGTCAATTGGGGTTCTTAGAAATCTGCATGACTTCTCTTGCCTTATGATTTATTTGACCTGTAGAATCCAGAAATTTTTAAGGTAATTAAAGCTTTCTCCCTAAAGCTCAGGAAGCCCTCCTTGCATCAGGTTTGACTCATTATATAATGTCTTCTGGTTTTTCCTACGGTGGAACCAGCAGAATTTTTAATAGTGTGAGATAAACTGAAGAAGGGAAGAAAATATAAGTGCCTTTTCCACTGCTGGGATCAACCTTATGCAAGTGGTAAGGAGAAGCTACTTGTTAGGCAGCAAGTAGCCAGAGCCAGAGCCATGGCAAAGGACCCAAATACACTTTTGACCAATTCTAGGAGGCTTCATGTTCTGCTAAATCTGATCATCCTCAGCCTCAGGATTCCTTTGGCCTATGCTGCCAAGCCACATTCCTTCAGTGGTCAGGTTTCCCCTCTATTTCACTCCTCCTATTCTATACAAATGCATTGCAAGTAATGATTTAAGTGTTTCAGTTTAAAATCCCCAGAGCCTCTGCCTACAGTTTTAGGATTCATGCTACGGAATAAGCAACTTAAGAAAAAATTCCCTGAAGAGGTTGGAGAGAGAGCTTTTCTGTTTTGCTATCATCTGTATGTTTGGTCCAGACTCTTTTCTATGGTGGTAAATCTAGACTCTAAACCAGGTAAGAGAAGAGAAACCTTGCCTTTCTTTACTGCTCTCATACTCAAGCTTGGGTGTTAAATAACCTGAGCATATTAGCATTTTCCCCTGTTTCTGTAAGATAATTCTTACATAACTCCAGATTTTTATTTTCCCTATTTTCAACCAAATCTATAACATTCCTCAACTACATTTTAGCCTCAAGCAATTATAAAACCTGATTTTAAATTTTTGAAAATTTTTACCTTATGAGTTTATAAAAATATTGAAAGCTGTGAGGTCTTTTTGTACTTATGTTTATTTTTCATGTTTTACTACTTTAACATAGAAACCCTAATAAACTTTTTAAGATGATAAACAGCCTACCTTTTCTTTTTCTTCAATGGGAATGCCTGTAAACATAATGGTGAATCATGATTTTAAATGAATGTTCATGGCATTAAAATCACACTAATGTGATCTATTAATGCAAAATACAATGCTACTTTTGTTATTCAGTGAAAAAGAATTAGCAAAACATTTGGAATTGAGATGACTAATGAGATGAGTAAATTTTTAATAGAAACATTACAAAAAGCAATCGAAAGATACTTATCTACCACCTGGTTAGTCTGCAACTTCACTGTAATTATAATTCATCCTCATGTGTCAATTGAGTTAAAAATCATATAAGTTGGGTTCCTTTCTAAGATGTGCTTCATCCTCCTCATTTGATCACTTTACTATATATATATATTTTTTTTTAAGATGGGGTTTCACCATAAAGGCCAGGCTGGTCTTGAACTCCTGACCTCAGGTGATCCAACCACCTCGGCCACCCAAAGTGCTAGGATTACAGGCGTTGGCCACCGCGCCCAGCCTATTGATCACTTTAAAAAGTAGCCTCATTTTATGAAAGCCTATATAAAAGCATCCAAACTATAAAACAAGGAAATCAAAGGAGGACTTCATTTTTTATGGTTGGCATGGTTCTTTTAAATGACATATTCCTTAGTCTATTTAAATATAATTTACATTAACTTCTTGAAAATTAGTATGTTTCAATCAATAAATTACATAAAGTACTTATGAACTCTAAGCTATTTGATTATATGCACCAATAAAGCTGCATTTTCTAATTATCTATCTCATTGCAGGACCCCTCTTTTACACTACTGGTATTATTTAGCAAGTGCCTACTCTGTTAAAGCACCCAAGATACAATTAAAAATAAAATGCCACATTTTAAAAATGTAATTTAACTTGAAAACTAACTACAACCATCTCTAAAAACTTACAGAATTATCAAACAATTCTAGTAGAAGTCCAAAATAGACTATGTCAATGGGATGGAAAAAATTAGATTTCTCTTTAAATACATAAATATTTAAACCATATTATACAACTCTGTTACAAAATGTCTACCACAAATCTATTTTCAAGAATATGATCACAATTAGCTAAAGCTATTAGCATTATTAGTCATGTTATTTCTAAGGGGAATTCTGTTATATTTCCAGGTAAAATGTCAATTGCATCAGAAGATAAGGAAGACGTCTCAGGAAATTCTTTACTTTTGGTTTCTCATGTCAGACCAGTGGAACTAGGTACAGTATATGGGTGAAACAGAGGGAAATTGATCTAATTTCAAACTGGAAGATAAGATTGGTTTCTAATCTGAGAAAACGAAGAATTTTTCCTGGAAGAAACACTCAGAATTAATGTATGTTTTCCTCCCTTTTTACCAACCCATACTGAAAAAAATTATTTCTAAAGCAAATTATTTCTTTACCAAATTTAAGTTTCCTAGAAATATTGGTTCTCTAATTTCTAAACTTAACTCTTTAAATATTATAAGAAATCTGATGACTAAACTTACAAATAGTAATGAGCATGATTACTTTAGTGTCAAGGCAAGGGATTAAGACAAACAGAATTTTATGTTTGAAGGTAAACATCAGAGCCACAACCAGATCAAGGATAATTTTAGTCACCCAACAAATTAAATTCAATGTAAATTCGTCTTTGCTTCTAATTTCGTATTGAAGCTAAAAGCAAAAACCTTACTTTTAACTCAAATAATAGAAAACCTTATTTGTCACCCAAGTAAGAATAAAAAAATTCAGAAAAGCATTTCAAAGCAAAGACATTAAATACACCACAAAATATCCCAAGCAAATGCTATCCAGTTTTTTTTTCAATGACTTAAACTCATTATAGATGCTGGGATCTAAACTACTTCTTTAGTGAACCTGACAAAAGTTATTAATTACAATACCATTTCAACGATGGGGGCCAAAACCTAAACTCAATTAAATATTACTCAACCATTAATTGTAATATTTAATTTTAAATTACGGCCAGGCACAGTGACTCACATCTGTAACCCCAATACTTTTGAAGGCCAAGGTCAGGGATCACTTGAGGCCAGGAGTTTGAGACCAGCCTGGGCAACATAGTGAGACCCCCATGCCTATAAAAAGTGTTAAAAATAAGCAAAGTGCAGTGGCTCATGCCTGTAGTCCCGCTACTTGTGAGACTGTGGCAGGAGGCTCATTTGAGCCCACAAGTTCAAGGCTGCAGTGAGCCCTGAATGTGCTACTGCACTCCAGCTTGTGCAACAGAGTCTCGGGGAAAAAAAGAAACAAAATAAATTATGATTAATCTTGAAGATTATTTTTAATGCAAACAAAATGTTAATGTCAGGCATGGTAGTGTGTGCCTGTGGTCCCATCTACTCTGGAAGCTCGCTTGAGCATGGGAGGTTCAGGCTGCAATGAGCTGTGATCTCACCACTACACTCTAGCCTTGGTGAAAGAAAATTTACTTTCTTTTTTAAAAAAACTTATTTTATTTTACCTTATTTTGAGACACAGTCTCACACTTTCGCCCAGGTTGGAGTGTAGTGGCATATTCTCGGCCCACTGCAACCTCCACCTCCTGGGCTCCAGCAATCCTCCCACTTCAGCCTCCTGAATGGCTAATTTTTGCATTTTTGTAGAGACGGGTTTCGCCCTGTTGCTCAGGATGGTCTCCAACTCCTGAGCTCAGGCGATCCACCTGCCTTGGCCTCCAAAAGTGCTAGGATTACAGGCCTAAGCCATCATGCACAGCCAAAAATTCCTTTCTTTAATAACATTGCATCCAATTTGAAACTCTGTCTCAAAAAAAAAAAAAAAGTGCTTGTAATTTTATAATTCAAAAAATGAACCTACTTATTTTATGAACATGAAATCTGAGAAAAACACAAGATAGTATGGTTGTTCAAAATATCTACAATATAATGTCAAGTACTGTCAGTAATGTAAATGAAGTGTAAAACTGTGCTAGAAACCTAATACGCAGCATGGCATATTAAAGGATTTAAAACTAAGCGGAGACATACTGCCTAGGAGCAAGGCATTATGAAATTTCTGACATATTTCCCTAACATTAAAAGAACATACTTTATTTAAAATGGCTTTAGTTTCTGTAATTTTCCAAGGCATAAGCACTGAAGAACAGAGTCACGCTGTTCTGTGTGACTCTTCCAAGCCCTCAACTCATGAGTAGCCTCAGTTCTCAACCCTGACTACACATTAGATTCACTATCTGGAGATGAGGCAGGTACCAGAGTGCTGGTTTTTAAATGCTTCCCAGTAGACTGATATATAGCCAAAGGAAATCATAAGATAAAGAAAAAAGGAAGGAGTTAAATTGTTTGTACCTGTCCTATTTCAAAACAAATTATCTACAATGAGCCGTTTCTTATATAATGATTGCTTTCTACAGTAAATACTACACATTTATATACTGATATACACCCTATATACTAAAGGAGTGGTATGGAAGAGAAAGAAATGGTATGGAGGAAAGATGATCAAAATGTGACTAAAAAAACACAACTTTATTGAAGCCAGTAACTGGCATAATAATGAACAGATTTAGGTTCTGTATTTTGTTTCCCTACTGTTTAAGAGAACAGCTAAGCTATGATTTGTTACTCCATCTCCTATGGAGGAAATTGCCTTCTTTAATAATGTTGCATCCAATTATTTACCTCGCTGATGTATATAACACATATTTCTTTTACCTCTCCACCTAATGCAGGTATCTCTACATCAGTATTGGAACCCTCTAATAACACGACTTTTATCCCAACTGTAGCAAATGAAGGAGGAAAGCACTGGACTGTGCCAGAAGTCAGGGCTCTTATAGACATCTGGTCTGATAAAAGCATACAACGACAACTAGAGGGAACAGTGAGAAATAAAAGGATATTTGAACAAATTGCTGGCAAGCTTCAGAAATTTGGAATAGAGAGAGACTGGAAGCAATGCAGAACAAAGTACAAAAACCTAAAACATGAATACAAGATTGTAAGAACAGCACAGGACCTAGGCATGACTAAGAGTATGAAATTTTTTACTGAGTTGGATGCCATTCTGGGACACAATAAAACAGAAAAGTCACGAGACCAGGAATCCCAAGATGGAGAACCTGTCAAAGAATGTGCCAACATAAAAATGGGAGAGGACCAGACAGGTAGGAAGGTGAAGAAAAGTAATCTTAACATCATGTTACATCATACAGGTTCAAGGATCCCTTTTCCAAAATGCCTGGGATCAGAAGTGTTTTAGATTTAGAATTTTTTCAGATTTTAGAATATTTGCATATACGTAGTGAGGTATCTTAGAAAGGACACCCAAGTCCAAACATGAAATGTTTGTGTGTTTATGTGTTTATATATATAGCTTGAAGCTAATGTTATGCAGTATTTTAAAAAATTTTGTGCATGAAACAAAGTTTGGACTGTACCCATCACATGAGGTCAAGTGTATGATTTTTCCCATGTGGCATCATGTTGGTGCTCAAAATGTTTCAGATTTTGTAGCATTTCAGATTTCAGATTAGAGATGCTCAACCTGTATTGAGAATGTCCAGTACCATAAGAAGAATATTATATATGTCAGTTATATAGGTTTCATTACATGCTATTTGACAAGCTAGCTGAATTTACTATGAAACAGATTTAGTACATATTTGATCTCCCCCAGAACAGAAACAGTATAGTTATACTAAAAGGAAGAAATAAAACTGGATTCCCAAAGTAAAGTTTAAAATAGATCAATTTTAATAAAGCAAATATGCAACCCCAGATGGCAGAAGTTAAAGTAAATTTTCATACTAATTGTGGTACAACTGAGTAGAATAGAAAAAGGGCACTGAAGAATTTAGAAAACTATAAAATACATGAGACTTTCTTAGAAGTAGTAAGTTTCTCTGGGACCCATCATAAATGTCTTTAAAATATATTTAAACCAAAGGATAGAGATACAGTACATACACACAAAGATATGATAGCATGAAATAAACTGAACGAGCTGTAGACCACGATACAGGAAATCAAAGTTCTAAGGCTCTGTAGAACCTCAAGTAATCAAATGTCTCCTCTAGACCAGGGGTCCCCAACACCCGGACTGATACTGGTCCGTGACCTGTTACGAACTGGGCTGCACAGCCAGAGGTGAGTGGTGGGCGAACTTCATCTGTATTTACAGACACTCCCCATCATGCATATTACAACCTGAGTGTCGCCTCCTGTCGGATCAACAGCAACATTAGATTCTCACATTAGATTAGAACACTGGAGAAGCAAAGACTGTTGTGAACTGTGCAAGAGAGGGATCTAGGTTCTCTGCTCCTTATGAGAATCTAATGCCTGATGATCTGTCACTGCCTCCCATCACTCCCAGATGAGACCATCTAGTTTCAGGAAAACAAGCTCAGGGCTCCCACTGATTCTAGATTATAGAGAGTTGTATAATTATTTTATTACATATTATAATGTCATAATAATAGAAATAAAGTGCACAATAAATGTAACGCATTTGAATCACCCCCAAACCACAGCCCCTGCACTCCCTGGTCCATGGAAAAACTGTCTTCCATGAAACCAGTCCCTGATGCCAAAAAACGCTGGAGACTGCTGCTCTAGACCTAACTCCAAAATGAGAAGGAGTGACCAAGATGGTCTTAAAGACCTCTACTAACCACAGTGTCTCCAGATTCTATTATCTGGCTTAAATACTGAGAGTGTGTGTCCAGGGAATAGACAGTTAAGAATGGAAATGCTGGTGAGAAATTTCAAAATATTTCACTGGTGGGCAAGAAAGAAACTGGTATGCTAGAGAACTATACATTTCCCCTAGTAAGATGACTACAGATAAAGCAACCCAACAGCAGGGGCATGGTATCTTCATACAGTCATTGCTGGAGATGCAGCTAAAGATTATTCCATTAGTTATGTCAGAAGATGTAGAGACTAGATAAATACCCAATATTTACAGTGATGAAAAGATGCTTAAGGGTAGGGAATCTAACCTATGGAAAAGCAAATATTTAATATTAGGGTCCCTTTAAAAAGGGAAATACTACATTCGGATTTAAAGCATGATTCTGGGCCAGGCGCTGTGGCTCACACCTATAAAAGCTGAGGTGGGTGGATCACTTGAGGCCAGGAGCTGGAGACCAGCCTGGCCAGCATGGCAAAACCCCATCTCTACTAAAAAATACACAAAAAAATTAGCAGGCATGGTGGCGCATGCCTGTAATTCCAGCTACTCAGGATGCAGAGGCATGAGAATCCCTGGAACCTGGGAGGCAGAGGCTGTAGTAAGCCGAGATTGCACCACTGCACGACAGCCTGGGCAACAGTGTAACTGGGCAACTCCACCTCAAAAACAAATAAATAATCTAAATAAATAAAACACGATTCTGAAATAAATTTAAAAAGCTAATATATATATCCCCTTATGTTCATACAGCCATTGCTGGAGATGTAGCTGAAGGTGATTCGGTCAGTAATAAGTCAGAAGACATAGGAGATACAGATACAAAACAAAGTCCTGACACAGGTAAAAGAATATTCTGATTTTTATTTGGTTTTTGTTTGTTTTGTTTTTGTGTGTGACAAAATAGATACACAAAATGCTATTATAAGGCAGACACTGCTATGGCCTGAGCTGTGTTCCTCCCACCAATATTCATATGTTGAAGCCTTGACTCCCCATGTGATATAGTGGCAGACAGGGCCTTTGAAGGATAACTAGCTTTCCATCAATGAGGTCATGAGAGTGGTGCCTCATGGTGGGTTTTAGATTTCTTATCTATATATTAATAGATGCTACCGTACTAAGAAATTATGTTATAACATTGTATGAATTACTGTTGGATCACAACTCAAAACACATAAATGGAAGGTGAAAATAATTAATGGAAGTAATATTCCCCATGGCTGTTTTTCTCCAAGTGTAGCAGCATCAGCATTAACTGAGAACCTATTTAAAAGGCAAATTCTTGGGCCCCATCCAGAATCAGAAACTCTGGTGTTGGGGCTAGCAATCTGTTTTAACAAGTCTTCCAGGTGATAATGATGCAAGCAAGTTTGAGAACCATTACCCTCTGGTATAAGGCACTAAGGGTGTGGAGGTGAGATTGTGTGCTTGCTGATAGTTTACATCTTCTACACAAACCCACATTGGGGAGGAGATCACCACGCCTCCAAGCTGAAGCTCATCTGTTAAAAAGACCTGTACCTAGCCTTTCAGTCCAAAGCTTCACATAACTTTACAAAGAGTAAAGCTCAATGTTAATTTAACAAACTAGTTAATAAAATTTTCCTATACTCCTGGCAAACTTATTTGCTTGATTTACCAGATAGGACAGATTCTTTAGTTTCACAGCAATGGCCTATCATTAAGAGTTAAAAATCTAATTATGCCAGGTGCAGTGGTGCTCCCCTGTGTAATTCCAGCTTCTTGGGATGCTAAGATTGAAGCATCACTTGAGCCTAGGAGTTTGAATCCAGCCTGGGCAACACAGCAAGAACCCATCTCTATTTTTTTTTTTAAACCCATAAAAATAAAATTAAAA
The DNA here is from genome assembly GCF_009761245.1 of Sapajus apella. NCBI lineage: Eukaryota > Metazoa > Chordata > Mammalia > Primates > Cebidae > Sapajus > Sapajus apella. The sequence goes on from NW_022436945.1 coordinate 42,465,850, forward strand.
ATAGGAAGAAAATAAAGTAAAATTTAAAATAGGAAGAAAATCAGATTACTACACTGTTTAATAAGAAAAAAAGATTTAAAAAGTTAAGAGCTTTAGTATTAAGATTTTAGCTTGTTAGTCCTCTGGAAACTTAAGTACAACATCAAGATAATTTTTTTCTTTTTTTTTTTTTGAGACGGAGTCTCGCACTGTCACCTAGGCTGTAGTGCAGTGGCGCAATCTCCATCTCCCGGATTCAAGTAATTCTCCTGCCTCAGCCTCCGGAGTAGCTGGGACTATAGATGTGTGCCACCACGCCCAGCTAATATTTTTGTATTTTTAGTAGAGACGGGGTTTCACCATGGTGGCCAGGATGATCTTGATCTCCTGATCTCGTGATCTGCCCTCCTCAGCTTCCCAAAGTGCTGGGATTACAGGCATGAGCCACTGCGTCCAGTCAATAATTTTTTATATGTAAAAGGAAAAGATTAAGTCAGAAGTACAAGGTTTTTTTGTTTTGTAAACATGCCAAATATGAAATATTTGGAATATATTTAGAAAATATGAAACAGGACAAATACAGTTATTCTAGAAATTATATTAAACTGACACATGAAAATACAAAGTTCAAAGATATAAATCCACAAGGATCTCAGCAGCTAAATACATACGAAAAAAAAACTTCAGCAGGCAAGGATTTTAGGTACACCTGCAATAGATACCTATTGATTCACAAATTGCCACTCCCCTATTAGGAAGAATGTAGAATGTAGTATTGAGGTATAAAACTATGGATTATTTATCTTCAGGGAAAAAAATTCACAGGAAATAGTCTTTCTTTAAAACAGCAACATGTATTTACATGAAACACTCTTTCTTTAAAACAACAAATGTATTTACATGTAAAAACAGAGGTCACTTCATTTTTATTTATTTCACTGATGAAATTTTGAAATTGGAGTTGCTATTATTAATAATAGCTCCATATTGTTAACTTCAACATCTGGCCAAAAATCTGGTCCCCCAAAAGTATTCTCTTTGCTATCTTAAATGTATGCTATAAGCCATAAGCTTCTCCTTCCTTCAAATGAAAATCCAGCTAGAGCTGTAGACCCCTTGGATTCTGAATATTTAGATCGGTTCCCAATTTGGAACTTCTGGAGATTTTGATCCAATAGGTTGGTGTCAGTTCAGGCATCCATACTTTTCAACGATTCTCAAGCACTGGAAACCATAGCTAGGTTCTCATGCTCAGACCAGCAGAGGTCTGATTAACACAGAAGTTTCAATTTGATTCCATTCACGGAAAAAAAAATTGCTAATGCCAATAAATTATCACTTAAAAATGACTAATGGAATATGAAGGAAATTAATCACGGAGAAGAATCATAGACTCTTCAGACTATTCCTACTACATTAAGTAAAAAGAAATGGCCCAAGAAAATTGAATTAACCAGTTCTTTGGATCTAAAACATAATTGATTTTCCTCCCCCGTCTGAGGCACAAGCAAGAGAGGATAAAAGGAATCAAGATTAAATGAAAGTCGCCAGGAGAATTTAAAAAAAAAAAAAAAAAAAAGGAATCAAGAAGTTATCAAAGGAGAAAGGACTCTGCCAAAAGAGAAAATTTGTGTTTGACAATCTTATCACATACCTATCTCTTCTGAGTCAGAGAAACAAAATTGACTTAATTCATCTCCAATACACTGCCATTTATATGAGTTGGAATGCCTCTTTATCTGTGCATTCTCGCAAGCCACTGCTTTCTAGTATAGGACAGTCACAGTTAAGCCATTTTAGGTCAGAGGAGTGGAGCCAGGTACACTAAAATGAGCACAGAAGTTCCATGGTAGTAAAATATATCCTATTAGAGGAGGTCACACTGATCTTGAGCCTAAAAATCACAAGTGAAATACCTCAATGTTTACCTAAGAATAACCCTAAAAATGCCCATTTTTCTTTTGATTGTAGTAAAATGTATTTCCAAAATTAAAATCTTTACTATTTCCATAATTCAAGAAATTCACAATGAGATGGCCAGCAGGGGGCATTAAGGAATCTATTGTTATCATCTCAAAGGGTATGCCAAGAAATATGTTTTCTTCGAATTCATTTATCTGTTTCAAAAGAAAGAAATTGAAAATAATTTTCCTTAAACATGGAATATTTAAACACTTTTATATATTTTGCATCCATTATAATTTGTATAATCTTAGCAGGAAAATTGTTACATAAATTAATGTACTTTAGTCATATGAGACACAATATTACTGAGAACTTTTCATTTTAATCTAATTGTAGATCCAGATAGAGAACAACTGATTTCTAAAACTTCAGAAAACCCAAGACTTATAAATGTGAAAAAAGAAAGCTCAGACATAGGTGTACTGCTAAACTTAAATATAGGCAACTTGTTAATTATGAAGGCATGATTTTTCTAATTTGTACTGTTGATAGTATTTAATAACCTTTTAGGAAGCTGTGGCATAATAAAGAATATATCTAGTTTTGCTCTCCTGTTCCAGGAACAAAGCATCAACAACCTTTGGAATTTCCAAAGACATAAGCATCTTTGTTATGTTAATGAGGCAACTCTAGGTGGGTTCCCAGATCGCTTCAGCATGGATGGAGGCTAGTCACTGAAGACCAACCATGTGATGAGGGTTGGAGCTTTGTGCCAGTGCAGCCTCCACAGAGGAGAGTGAGGCTGGAGGCTGACTTAATCATATCATAAAACTCTGGCTCAGAGGAAGATTTGGAAGCTTGGTGCCATGCAGTTCATGTTTCGTTAGTTCCCTCATAACTTCCCAAAGTCATCACTGCATTAACCTGTACACTTGACCTGTCTTTACTTTTCTATTCTCAAACCTCAGCAACTCTTCTTTTTTGGTATGGAATTTACATTTATTAATTACAGTTATTAATTTACATTTATTAATTACACCCAATTAAAGCATATAACCCTGTGGTTTTTAGTATATTCACAGTTAAACAATAATCACCAGTATCCCATTTTAGAACATTTTGATCACCCCACAAAGAAATCCCATATTCATTAGTAGTTTAACTGCTTGTCCACACCTCAGTAAACCCTGGCAACCACTAACCTACTTTCTGTTTCTATGGATTTGCCTATTCTGGACATAAGTTGTACCCTCCAATATATAGTTTTTTGTGTCTGGCTTCTTTTGTTTCATAGTCCATCCATGTTGTAGCCTATATCAATATTCCATTCCTTTTTATGGCTGAATAATATTCCAATTTATGAATATACCTTATTTTGTTTTCCCATTCATCAGATGACAGATATTTGAGTTTTTGCCATTTTCTGGCTCTTATGAATACTGTTGCTATAAACATTCTGGTACAATTATTTTTCCATTTTGGTAAATTATACATAAAATTTACCATTATACCCATAAGTACATTCACACTGTTGTGTAAACATCACCCCTCTCCATCTCCAGAACATTTTCATCGTGCCAAACTGAAACTTCTGTAGCCCGTTAAACAATAACACCCCTATCCCAATTCTCCTTAGCTAGTGGTAACCACTATTCTCCTTTCTGTCTCTGTGAATTTGACTATTCTAGGTACCCCATATAAGTGGAATCATACAATATTTGTCCATTTGTGCCTGGCTTATTTCACTTATCTTCAAAGTGCTTCCATATTGTAGTATTTATTAGAATTTCCTTTCTTTTTAAGGCTAAATAATATTCCATTGTATGGATACACCATTTTGTTTATCTGTTCATCCACTGATAGTCATCTGGGTTGTTTTTGCCTTTGGCTATTTTGAATACTGCTGCTATGAATGTGGGTGTATAAATATCTGCTTCAGTCCCTGCTTTCAATTCTTTTGGGTATATACCCAGAAGTGGAATTGCTGATCATATGGTAATTTGTGTTCAATTTTTTCAGGACCAGCCATACTGTTTTTCCACAGTAGGTACATGTTTTTATGTGAACATGTTTTCAATTCTCCTGGGTTTATATGTAGGAGTGGAAATGCCTTGTCATATAGCATATGCTTAAACTTTCTGAGGAACTACCTGTTTTCCACCATGACTTCACCATTTTACATTTCTATCACCATCTTTTAAAAATTATATCCAGGCTGGGCGCGGTGGCTCACGCCTGTAATCCCAGCACTTTGGGAGGCTGAGGCGGGTGGATCATGAGGTCAAGAGATCGAGACCATCCTGGTCAACACGGTGAAACCCCATCAATACTAAAACTACAAAAAATTAGCTGGGCATGGTGGCGCGTGCCTGTAATCCCAGCTACTCAGGAGGCTGAGACAGGAGAATTGCCTGAACCCAGG
>NW_022436945.1:42470555-42523360 GCF_009761245.1 Sapajus apella
TTTTTTTGAGACGGAGTTTCACTCTTGTTACCCAGGCTGGAGTGCAATGGCGCGATCTCGGCTCACCGCAACCTCCGCCTCCTGGGTTCAGGCAATTCTCCTGCCTCAGCCTCCTGAGTAGCTGGGATTACAGGCACGCACCACCATGCCCAGCTAATTTTTTGTAGTTTTAGTAGAGACGGGGTTTCACCATGTTGACCAGGATGGTCTCGATCTCCTGACCTCGTGATCCACCCGCCTCGGCCTCCCAAAGTGCTGGGATTACAGGCTTGAGCCACCGCGCCCGGCGAGCCTATCTCTTAAAAAGAAAAAAAATTTCATAAGGCCTGAAAAATTATTCAGAATTGAAACCTAGTAGAATTTAAGATGAGAGGAACTAACTGTTGGAAAGCTTTGTGGAGTAGATCTCCCCCTGCCACCCCCTGCTGTACATCATCAGTTGCCATGCCCACTTACTGGTTGTAGTTTTCATAAGGTATCCCAGAGAAATGTTCTTTCTCTTCTTCTGATCTATGTAAAGAATTTTTAAATTTAAGTTTTTCCCACAAGCCATAGAGTATTTTAAAATAATAATAAATAATGTCCCAGTCCATAGGAAGGTACAGCTAGGATGAGTACTATATCACACATTAAATAGGCTTCCACTCGGAAATCCAACATATCATTTGCTGTGGTGTTTCCCCCCAGTTCACTTGTTAGCATCCTATACATATACTTGTATACCAGAATAAATTAATATTATATTTATTGGGAAAAGCATCTAAGTTCCATTAGCTATTTATATCCTGTCTGGTTGTCTTAATTGACCTGGTCAAACTCTTCCACTAACGTCTCAATGTGAAAACTGCCAAGACCAGTAAATCTTTAGTCTTTTATTTCTTTATATGTATTGCAATAAGGATCATTCCTAGTTACAGTGAGGCTCATATGAGAACTGACATAAGAGCTTTTAGTCAAGCAGTAAAGTGTCACAATAGACAAATGTTGCCAAACTGGGTCTAAAAGTGCCATCATACTCCCAAGTGCAGCATACTTCTTTGTGATGTTAAAACAGGATACTCTAAGATTTCTAAGGAGATAAACCTACAGTGCCATTCATTCATTCAGACAGGGTCTCGCTCTGTCACCAAGGCTGGAGTGCAGTAGTGTAATAATAGCTCACAGCCTCAATCTCCTGGACTCAAGTGATCCTCCTGCCTCAGCCTCTGAGAAACGGAGACTAGAGACATATGCCACCACAACCCGGTTAAGGCCATTTTGAAATATGTTTAAAGATGGCAAAGGTTCTGGACTTTAAGGTTACAGCTTTCATGCTGGAATCCAGCCCTACTGCTTTTTCAGCATAATCTCCAATTGCAAAAGTAGATTATAGTTTTGTAAACATCAAACTTAAATTGCTATTGTGCTTATTTTCTGGCAGAGAAAGACTCCTTATGTATTGCCTCAGAAGTGGTGGACTACCCCACTACACCCCAAAATAACACTGGGTCCAGTGCAGGGTCTAAATTGGTAAATTTTAAATGTCATTTGATATGTGAAGTCTAGTATATACCATTTTAAGTAGTAATAAAGAAGATCTCTATTGTGTATTACCTAAAAATGCTTCCTTATACCTGAGTTGGTAGAGAAGATGGTAGAGGAAGAAAGAAAATGTCTATACCCACTTCTCACTAAAAGAAATTAAGTAAGCATTGGGACTCTCCATATTCATAAATATCCAGTGAAGATCACCTATGATGAAAAGCAGCTAAATTATTCTCATTAATAATGGAGAACAGTCTATCTTATAATTTTTAGAATATACTGTTTGAATATGTACACAAAATTTCTTTTGACTCATATTGAAGTTATTATTGTTTCCTTATGTTATTCTTGGTTCTTTATGCCATTTCAGTTGCTTTAAATGAATGATATTCAAATCCAAGATTTATCTATGTTTGAATAATTATAGATCATGTTGATTTGTAGGTAATCCTTTAGAAGATGCTAAGTCATTTACAGATTATAACAGTGAGTGACACAGAGGCTGGAAAATACTGGTGTGACAATGAGGTCAGAGCATTGATACAAATATGGTCTGATGAAAAAATTAAGCAAATGCTTGAAGGGGCCACAAGAAACAAGAAAATTTTTGAGGAAATTGCCAGAAGATGAATGCGGTTTGGGATAGACAGAGACCGGAAACAATGTCATACCAAACATAAAAATTTAAAATATGAATATAGCATTTTACAAAGAAAAAATGGCAACCCTCAAAGAAAAATGAGATTTTATGAAGAAGTTGAATGCATCCTAAGAAAACCAACTCTCAGAACTGCCAAATGGAAACATGGTAACCTTGGAATTGACATTAACAAAGAAAAAAATCCAGATATTCCTCTTTGCATTTTCATTTAGCAAGAGAAAAACTCTTTCAAAATAAAATCCTACCACTATTGTATGCTCAAATGACCCTTTAAAAATCAATAGAAATAGGTATCTAATTTAAGCCAAGTTTCAACTTTTTTCTAAACCTTGTACGAAAATATTCCTAATTCTTAACTCATTATCTGTCCAACTGCTTCGGTGTTCTTATTTTAGCAGACTTGAATGCTTGAAAACTAATGTATTTTAGATGATGTCATATAATGATTCTTTTCCTGTGTTTTTATTTAAGAATTATTTGAAGGTCATAACAAAAGCCAAGGAACTTTGAGCTTCAAGAGAAAAGCGCATGAAGATGGTAAGAGCCTGAGAAATGCCCAGTTCTTCCACACAGTGAAAAACTTGTTGCTTTTTCCTGATAACAGAGATATTTATTCCTGTCCTTGATAAGTTAGACTAAATATATTGTTTATGAACTGTATTAGAACAGAGAATGCTGAGAAATAATTTCTTTCATAGCTCATTGAGTGAAAGTTCCTGCAGGAGCTAGATTTTATATTTTAAAAGAAGAAAGAAGAAAAAGAGTGAGAGTAACACTGAAAGCAAATGAAAACTTGCCCAGAGTTAGATAACTATTCATTTACCGTGGTCCTTTAAATTGTACTTTGCAGCGATTGTTACAATCATTGTTAACAGATCTAAAAAGAAAAAAATCCACAGTTCCTCAAAGGTAGTCAATAATGAATATAACATTTTAATAAGTCTGAAAGTAAGTCAAAGTCAGAAGCCAACCTAATAATGGGAGCTGTAATTCCAAACGGACCCATCACGGACATCAGAAAAGATAATATAATGCAACATACCATGTAGAAGAAAGAAAATGCTCACAATACTGATAACAGGAAAACCTGAGTTCCAGTCTCTCTTTGACCCTAATTCCTCAACACAGAGCTAATCACTGCATTTCTCTGGATCTCTAAAATAATCCAGCTTTAGTGTTTTATAGATTTATAATTTATGAAATTGTTTTTTAGTAAACACAAAAAAATTGAAGAGTTAAACAAAATTTTACAAAGTAAACACCCCAAACCCACCACTCAGGACATAAAACTTACTAGCACCCTAAAAGCCTCCCAGACATTAATCATCTTCCAGCCCCAGTAAACATTATTCTCACTTCTTTCACCATAGATTAGTTTAGGATTCATACAGTAGGTACTTTTCTTTCATTCAGCATTGTTTATGAGATTTACCCACAATTTTACTCAGTAGTCTGTTATTTTTTACTGCTGTAGAATAATCCATTGTAAAAATATAAATCCCAGCCAGGTGCAGTCAATGGCTCAGGTCTATAATCCCAGCACTTTGGGAGGCTGAGGAAGGAGGATCACTTGAACCCAGGAATTCAAGAACAGTCTGGGCAACACAGTGAGACCCTCATCTCAATATTTAATTAATAAATAAATAAACGTACATCCCATAACTTTTTCAAATCTATTTCACTGTTGGACATTCCAGTTGTTTCCAGATTGGAGTTTTTATGAATAATTGCATGCCTCTCAATGGACATATGTATGCATTTCTGTTGAGTATAATACCCAGAAGTGGAAGGCAGGGTCATAGGACATGCATATATCAAGGCACTGTTCTAAGCACTTTACATATTTTAACATATTTAGTCCCAACCACAACGCTATAACATAGATGCTACCATTATACTCAATTTACAGATGAGGAAACTGAGGCATAGAGAAGTCTGTGCTCTTGAACCAATGAGGCCTCTCTGCGAGGGCAGGAACCACATCTGCCCTGTATGGTACAGTATTTCCAGTGTCTACCACAGTGCCTTAGATGCACATTATAGGAGTTCAACAAATTAGTCTTCCCCTTATAACCTGTAATCTCAAGTGAACTGAAAAGTGTATTTTTCCATTCCTGGATATAAATGCAAGTCAGATAAAACTCTTGTGCGATTAACACTTAGCAGTTTTCCTGAAAGGAGAAGTGGTTAAGGGTTAACCGCACAAGAGTATCATTCTGAGCCCACTGAATTTGAGCATTAGCCCTTACAATACACAAGTCTAGGCCAACAAATGAGGAAACAGACTCAGAAGTTAGGAGACCTGCCCAAGATTACATTGGTGTTACTGGAAAACCTGGGGCTAGATTTCAGGTTGTATGTTAAGGAGCTCTTCCCAATATTGACCAGAATGACCAAGCAGTGGTACTTGGAGGCTTTTGGGGACAGGTAAATTCTGCTTCAGACTAATGCAAAAAGCAAAGTTCTAAACAAAATAGTTATAAATGGAAGAATCAAAAATACTTATTTTGAATAAAGAATCACTGAATTATAAAATAATTAGAAGTCTCTCAAAATCAAAGACTGGAACAATTTGAAAGAACACTTTTAAAATAAGTCACTTCCTCAAACCAAAAGTTACTTTACTTGACTTAGATACACGTTATAGATTAAGGGAGTGTAAAAGTAAAACACTACAGCAATGTTACATATTTGGCCATTTTCAATCAAACATGAAAATCAAAATTAAGTTAAGATATCCCCTGCCTTAATTTGGTAGCCCTAAATAAGTTCTCTGGCAATCAAAACCTGTGTTCTCCACAAAACTAAGTGAAGATTAACTGGGAACTAGGTCCGACTGAATGCATCTCTCATTCTCACAAGTGCCTTTCTAGTGGTAATGTTCTGTATTCTGTTTGCAGAAACAGTGTCTCTATCTCTTAAGAAAAGTACTCCTGAGATCATTACAAATCAGTTTCCTCAAAGCATAATAACAGAACCAAAAGATTCTACAGAACGTTTCTGCAGACAGGAAACCCAACTTCATCAGGTAAATCTTATAAATTTTTAGAAGTAGTATGAAAATGTTTGTCATTGTAAGGTTCAAATCCTAACCCAGAGAAGTGATAATTCACTGAAGGGAAGGGTATGCTTATCACAAAATGAATCAAGGAGAAAGGCTAACTAGCTGATTCATGGGATAAATCTAAGAAATCTTCAAATATGTCCAGGCCATTCTAGTCTCCATAAAATGTGACTGTGTTTTAAAAATGAATATGTTTACTCTAAGAAGGGATGTCTGGTTTGTTCAGAACTCTGCAAACTACTGAGATGATGTTTTCAGGACCAAAACAGCATGTGATTATGTGAATCTGGCATGAACATACCCACAACATATGCATGTATAGTTTACAGCTAAAAGGACATTTGAAAATTCCCCTTCAGAAAGCAAAGCTACAGAATAACTCTGAAGATAGCCAGAATTACTAAAAAGGGGTAGTACATCTGGATGAACCCATCTTGGTTAAATATCCAGTGCATGGCTGTTTACTAATTGATACTCTATTTTTATATGAAATAGGTAATATACCTTCCAGTTATTCTGTTAACTCCAGGACTAAATATTTTAGATTAGATTATGCCCAAGACAAAAAACTGAACGAAAAACAAAGCAAAAGTAGTAGAAATCTCACCTTCTAGATTCCATCTTCTTAAAGATAAAGTTGCCCAGGCATGGTGGCTCACGCCTGTAATCCTAGCACTTTAGGAGGCTGAGGTGGGTGGATCACTTAGGCCAGGAGTTCGAGACCAGACTACTAAAAATACAAAACTTAGCCAAGTGTGGCAGTAGGTGCCTGTAATCCCAGCTACTTGGAAGGCTGAGGCACGAGAATCGCTTAAACCTGGGAAGTGGAGGTTGCAGTGAGCTGAGATCATGCCACTGCACTCCAGCCTAGGTGACAAAGTGAGACGCTGTCTCAAAAAAAAGAAGATAATGTATAAGAAATAAATTCCTTCATCAAAAAGAAAAAAAACCCAATTAAACCTTTTTGCAGTTGTTTTAAAACTAACCAGTAGTGAATGAGGGTGGGAAAGCGCAAACAGCTTTCTGCAACAGACCACCACTTCTCAGAGTACACCATACACACACACACACACACACACACTTATACATATATATGTAACTAAACTACTATTAAGCTATGACAACCTAACTAGGCTCTAGTTTTGACGTTCCTAGATTCAACGCCATACAAAAATGTTAGTTCTGGAGGGGTGCCATGGCTCACGCCTGTAATCCCAGTACTTTGGGAGGCCTAGGTGGGAGGATCAATTGAGGCCAGCAGTTAGAGACCAGCCTGGCCAACAAGGCGAAATCCACCCTGACATGATAAAACTCTGTCTCTACTGAAAATACAAAAATTAGCCAAGCGTGGTGGTGCATGCTTGTAATCCCAGCTAGTGAGGTGGCTGAGGCAGGACGATTGCTTGAACCCAGGAGGCAGAGGTTGTAGTGAGCCAAGATTGCCACCACTGCACTCCAGCCTGGGCAACAGAGAGAGACTTGGTCTCAAAAACAAAAAAAAAGCCTCTTTTTCTTCAGGCACACATTTAAAGGAGAGAAGAGAGGGGGATGAAAACTTCCTGAATAACTTTGGCAAAAAAGTAAATATAGTGAAGAACAGTTCATATATATTTTCTATAGACCACCAGGCAACCCTAAAGACCTCTAGATTCTCCCCCACTTCCATGACAGAATATCCAAAAACACTACCAGCTAATTTTCGTATTTTTAGTAGAGACGGGGGTTTCACCATGCTGGTGATGGTCTTGATCTTGACCTCATGATCCGCCCGCCTCGGCCTCCCAAAGTGCTGGGATTACAGGCTGAGCCACCACCACAGGCGATAACTTCTAAGAATGTTATAAACTAATGTTGCTCAGAACTACCACATAATCAAGAGTTTACTTTCTCCTTGGATTATGTAACTAATCGTTTCAATGTATGTGTTGTTTTTTTTTAGAGAAATCTATTATGATCAACCCATAATTATCCAAGATTGGAGTTACGCAAGTTAAAAATATTCTTTTTGATGCATCCCACATTCTCAGTTCTATAGTAAACATAAAATGTGAAACTGAAATTCAAGTATTTGGGACAAGGAAAACAGCAAAAAGTACTTCTAATTTAAGTTTGGTTGAGGGAAAGCTAATCATTTGGAATGCGTTTATACACATTGCACCCATTTTGCTGTTAAGTGTTATTGCCAAGTTCCTGAACTGTACTAGATATTGTTATTACTGTATTACCTTACGGAAACTTTGTAATACTTTCAGTGAGAGTATCAAACCCAGGTTTGTGTCTCTTACCCTAGAGTAATAATTTATATCAACTTCCAGTTAAGTCAGGTAGTAAGAAAAGGAAAGATCCCTGAGCGAACTCTTTTTTTTTAAACTCAAAGGGATCTCCCAATTTTTCAAAATCAAGTGTATGGATCTTGTCAGAGACACTACTCCCCTTTTGAAGGAGGGAGTTACTTTTTGTCATCTTATTACCAACGTTTTCATTCATTAGGTAAGACATTTACCAATGAATCTTTTCCAGATGCACTATTCCCTATGGTTGGTTTATTTTCACTTAATTTATTTGACATCTACTACCGGTAGTCCTTCTAAACATCAACTAGTCATCTTTCCGTGGGTCTTAAGTCTAGGATCCTCAAGTTCCCATAGCGATATCTACTTTCAAATCCATCATCTGCTCAATAGCTCTGCCACTGCAAACAAAAGCTTGTGGTGGTTGGAGGCCCCGCGCGAAAACCTTTAGGTGTTGTAGGACCTGGACCGGCCGCCACGCCACACTAACCTATTACAGGAGCAGCCACAGGCTCGGGGAGATTAGAACCCGCAAGCAGTGGGAAAGGAGCCCTGACCCAGCTAGACGAAGCAAACCAGAGCCTTACAAGCTGGCCAGCCTCTGGAGGGATGCACAGACCGGGGGGCGGGGAAGGAGAGAGCCCCTAAAAGGCATGAGAGGCTGGAAAGGTGGGCAGGACAGGCTAAAGTTCCTGAAAGCGAGGCGCCCCACGTGCCCAACGAGGCAACCAGGTCGATGCCACAGCCAACTACCAGTTCAGGGAGGAGAGGTACGTCCTCCCAGCCCTCGACGCTCACGAGAACGCCGACTGCGGGAAGCGGTTCCAAAAGATGAAGACGCACGACCCCACCACCCCTACCCTGTTGCTCACCGGTGCTGCAGCCCCACGAGTCCCAGAGTGATCACATGCGGTACATCCAGCTGCGTGGGCCACTCTCCTGAGGCGATGCACCCAAACACGCCACATTCCTCTCGGATCCCCAACTCTTCCAGCTCCATGTCGCCGCCGAAAGCACGTGGAGGGATCCGCCGCTGCGGCCAAGGTTAAAGGACCAACCAGCTGCCAGCTCCGTCCGTCCAGCTCAGGAGCTCGCGCTCACGACGGGCGCTTCCTTCCCCGAGGCTGGCCCCAGCTACTGCGGCGGCGCGCGCTGTCCCTAGGTGGGTGTGGCCAGCTAGGCCCTGCCACGCCCCCTCTGAGCCCACCAACAGCCGAGGGCGGAGGGGCGGGGCCACGGATACTGTGGGGTGGAGCTAGCCGTCCCCTAAGAGCTGTCTGGAAATCCGTATTAGCTGCACGTGGAAATCTCCGTTATTTTCCAGCACCGAAGACTAGCGTAATGGGAATAACGGATTTAACGCCATTTCTCTTTCAGAGCATTTAGCTTTCATATGCCCTTCCCCACATGCCTACCCCAGGCAATCACGACTTGGTACGCCCCAACCTCTGAGGCGCTCCAGCGGCCGAGAAAGGGCCGGGGTATGCGAGCTTCCGCCGAGTGGGGAGGGGCCGCCAGTGCGCGCCACTTTTCGCCTGTCGGGGCACTGCGCCAGCGCAGGGCAGCCCAGAGGCGGGGTTGCGTCGCTGCGCCTGCGCGGCGGGAAGCCGGCGGGGAGTTCTTTCTCCAGAGGTCCACGTTCCAGTCTCCGCCTAGACCCTTCTGGGTTCGGCAGTTGTCGCGGTGTTGGAGTGGCGCAGGGTCGCGCGTCCCCGGCAGGGGGCGTGTCTGTGGGCCGCGCCTCCTTCTCCGCCCCGCGAGCCTCTCTGACCACCCCTCTTTTCTAGAGTTCTGCCTCGCTTCCTGGCGCAGTCGCAGCTCTCAGCCCACTCAGGATAATGGCGACAGCTGAGGGTGAGTAACAGGCGTCCCGGCCCTCCTTGGTCTTCCTGACCCCCCGGCCGTGAGCTGGCCGTGAGCTCGCGGCCACTTGCGAGTCCCGGAGCTCTGTCCGGACTCCCTGCGGCCGCGCCTCCAGGCCTCCGTGCAGGCGCACACGTGGCCCAGGCTGTCCTGGGCCTCCCTGAACTTACTATGCTGCCTCCGGGAGAAGGAGCAAAGCAGAGGAGAACGAGAAATAGAGGGGTTGGAAAACTGCCTGGAAGTATCATTAGTAATCAATAGCTATTGCAATATAGAAGCAAATCTGGTGTTGATTCGTCAGACCTGAGTCTTACTTTGCCCGTTAGGTTAATGACATTTCTAAGAAGGTTAATAATTGAAACTTGAAAAACCTATCTAGGGGCCAGGAGCGGTGACTAACGCCTGTAATCCCAGCACTTTGGGAGGCCGAGGCGGGCAGATCACCTGAGGTCAAGGAGTTCGAGATCAGCGTGGCCAACATGACAAAACCCCGTCTCTATTAAAAATACAAAAAATTAGCCGGGCATGGTAGCGGGTGCCTGTAATCCCAGCTACTTGGGAGGCTGAGGCAGGAGAATCGCTTGAACCCGGAGCCAGAGGTTGCAGTGAGCCGAGATCGCACCACTGCACTCCAGCCTGGGCAACAAAGCGAGACTCCGCCTCAAAAAAAGAAAAAAAAAAAGAAAACGAGAGAGTGAGTGTATGCGTGTGCGCGTGTGTGTAAGTAGTCTGATGCCATGGAGGTGTGTGTGTGTTTGCGCCTACGCGTGCGCTGAAGTCTGATGCCACGAGAGCTTGGGGGTTGTGTGTGTGAGTACTCTTTGTGTCTGTGTGTGTATGTGTGCGCTCTTACGTAGTCTTTGATGCCAGGGATGTGTGTGCGCACGTGTGCGTGCGCTTTGAAGTAGCCTTTGATGTCGTGATGGCTTTGGAGAACCTCAAAACCCGCAGGCAAAAGAAGTTTTCTTGCTTCGACTTTGGATTGAACAAATTTACAAAGTTACGCCATCAGTTTGTCCCGGGGTGGTCAGATCCTCAGGAAAGATTGTTCTTGCTATTAATGCTGGAAAAACAAAACAAACAAACAAAAAACGTTGGTTTGTTCCACACACCCAATTGCCATAAATGTAGTGAACGAAATTGCTTGTATTGGCTGGTGGGTACATTCTTTTCCACATAGAAAGTAACTGAATTTAGACTTTCAAAAGTTGTAGACTCAGCAAAAAAGATTCAGATGATATTAACTCCCTAAAATCAAGGCATTGGACCAGAGTGTTTCTGCAATCATGGTCTTGTACCTCTAAACTGGCAAATCTCTAAAATCTTTGCTCTTCTACTTCTTTCCATTTTGCATTACCATTGGCAGGTTGATTTTTCTAAAATGTCACTTTTATGGTCTCTAAAAGGTAAAAGTGTTTCATGCCGTCTCTAGAGAAATGCCTTTTCTTTCAAATCCTGAATATTGCTATCCTTTCTACCTCTTCATCCCTAACTTTCATTTTTCTCTAACTTGAATCCTTAGCTTATGTTCCAGTCAGGTTAATTCACCAAAGTTTGCTTTTCATTATGTACATTTTATTTATGTTTTCCTCAGAACATTGCTGGCTAATGGAAATATAATGTAAATTTATCTTAGGAGCCACATTTTAAAAACCAAAAAAAAAAAACTGGTGTAATGCGTTTGTGTGTGTATCTATATATATAGACACACACACATATATATATACATATATGTGTTTTTTGTGGGTTTTTTTTTTTTTTTTTTTGGACAGAGTCTTACTCTGTGGCCCAGGCTGGAGTGCACTGGTATGATCTTGGCTCACTGCAACCTCTGCCTCCCTGGTTCAAGCGATTTCCTATCTCAGCTTCCCGAGTAGCTGGGATTACAGGCGCACACCACCACACCCTGCTGATTTTGGTATTTTAAGTAGAGAAGGGGTTTTGCCTTGTTGGCCAGGGTGGTCTCTAACTCCCGACCTCAAGTGACCTGCCCGCCTCGGCCTCCCAAAGTGCTAGGATTACAGACGTGAGCCAGTTTTAATATATTTAACCCTATATACACAAGATAGGTTTCAGCATGTAGTCAAGATGAAAAACTGTTTAGGTATTTTGCGGTTTTTTCATATCTAATGCAGGCTATATTTTAACACTTAAATCACATCTCAACTTGTAATAGCCTCATTTCTAGTGGCTGGCCTTATTGGACAGCAGAGTCCTAAAATTTTCTTAAATGCTTTGTGCTTTCACAGACTCTTAAATTTCAATTCCATGAACCATTTTTAGTCCTCATCAATCTTTTCTGAATTCATCTACAAATTTGTAGCCATCATTTTGGCACTGGTAGTATATGTCACATATGGTTGTTTCTTATGTTGTTTCTACCTGTTAATTGAAATTCCTACCCTATTTAATGGCTAAGTAATACAGGTTCAACTAAATTAAGGGGAGGGGCATTCGATACAAACTTTGCCAGGCTTATTGCATTTTAATTTATATAAATGTTAATTTCTTTATCTGCCATGGGTACTTTTTTTTTTCTTGAGACAGAGTCTTACTCTGTAGCCCAGGTTGGAGTGCTGTGGCACGATCGTCACTCACTGCAACTTCCACCTCCCGGGTTCAAGCAATTATCTTGCCTCAGCCTCCTGAGTAGCTGGGATTACAGGCATGCAGTATGGCATCTGGCTATTTTTTGTATTTTTAGTAGAGACGGGCTTTCACTATGTTGATCAGGTTGGTCTTGAACTCCTGACCTCAAGTGATCCGCCCACCTCAGCCTCCCAAAAGTGCTGGAATCGCAGGTGTGAGCCACCACGCATGGCTCACTGCTCTATACTCTTACCTCTCTTTTATCCTCCATGCTGAATTCTCAAAGCTACTGTCTTAAATATCTTGTGTCTTTGCCCACTACTCTTTCCTTAGACCAAGACATTTCTTTTTTCTTTTTTTTTTTTTTTTGGACAGGGTCTCACTCTGTCACTCAGATTTGAGTGAAATAGCGCAATCTTGGCCCACTGCAGCCTCGACCTCCCCAAGTAGCTGGGACTACAGGCACGCACCATCATGCTGGGCTGATTTTTGTATTTTTGGTAGAGGTGCGGTTTTGCCATGTTGCCCAGGCTGGCCTTGAACTCTTGAGCTAAAGCAGTCTGTCCACCTGGGCTTCCTAACGTGCTGAGATTCCAGATATGAGCCACTATACCTGGCCAGGACATTTCTTGTTCAAGCTACTGCATCAGCATCCTAACTGGTCTCCCAGGCTCTAGTTTTTGTTCACCCAGCCCTTCCTCCCTTCACTGTCCATACAGAAGCCATAATTCATCAACACTACCTACCCCTTTTTCACTTTTGGCTAAATTTTGATCATTCTTCAGATTGCGACATGTCACTTTCTTGTAGACTTCCTTTTCTAATGTCTAGACTAGTCCTGTAGTCTGTATTTATTGCATTCTATTATTATGATGTCTTGTTTAATATCGACTTCCCTCAGACTCAGGTCTCTTGAGAGCAGGGATTCTTATTTACTTGCATATCCCTTGGCACATGGATACATTGGGAAAATGTTGTTACTGAGCGTGTTCTGGGGGCATGAGGGCTGATTTCTCCCTTTGGAAATTTTAAGTTCCAAAACATCTATTACTTTTAATCTTTCTCTAAATCATCCTTTCATGTACTTCTTAGGTCTTGTGATCAGCATCAACATTGGATTCCTTTGTGCTCACTTCCTCACAATTTCTTAAAACTGTTAGTGAAGAGAAAGGGTTATTGGGGGCATTAAGAAATAGAGAGTGGTGCTTCCAAATGGGCTAACTTCAATGGAATGGTATGCCTCCTTGAATATTAACTTGAAATCAAGAAACCCATCTGGCTGAATGTTTCCATTTGCCTGCAAAAAAGCAAATATCAGCAAAAATCACATTTTTTTTTCCAGCAAGCTACTCAAAACTATATTGTGAGTGTGTCTATGAAAATACTAGTATATTTACGTTACTTTTAATGTGTCTTAATTTTAATTTTAGTTCAGTTCTGCCATGAGAGGCAGGTTAATAGTGGAAAGAGGACAGGATTTGATGTCACAGGACTTAGAATTTTATCTAGCTCTTGTTTCCTAACTGCATGATCCTCAGCCTTTTTGGTTTCTGCTTTACTAATTTCTATAATTATTTACATAATTAAAATTCCTCACAGAATTATGTGAATCAAATGTAATGATATATGAGAAAAACATTGTAGAGTATATGATTTTATGCAGATGATTTAATTTTTATTAATATTACTTAATCACTGTATATTTAATGAATCATCATTCTAGATGACTTAGTCTTCAGTATTCAGGAAACTTCTTTCTCAATTGTGATCTATTTGCATTTTATTTCCACAGTACTGAACATTGGTAAAAAATTGTATGAGGGTAAAACAAAGGAAGTCTACGAATTGTTAGATAGTCCAGGAAAAGTCCTCCTGCAGTCCAAGGACCAGATTACAGCAGGAAATGCAGCTAGGAAGAATCACCTGGAAGGAAAAGCTGCAATCTCAAATAAAATCACCAGTTGTATTTTTCAGTTGCTACAGGAAGCAGGTAAGCAGCTCCCTCACAGTCAGCCCTCCCACCTTCTCTGGTAAGTACATTGATGTCTTTCACGGGAAGTTGGCTTTAAGGTTAACAATCTGTTTGCAGATGTCTCACAAGCTAAGTGAATTTAAATCAAACTAAGAACTCTTAAACTTCACAACAACACTTTATTTGGTTTGGAATTATTAGTGTTATTGAATTAAAACGAATCTTAACAAGTTTGCTGTAATCTTTATTGGCACATGCACTCTCTATGCAGCTTACCTCTCCAAGGCCATCTTCAGTCTTAAGGAATTTAACTGTGAAGGAAACCCATTTTAATGTTAAGCAGTTCTAACAGATGAACTGAAATTTACCCCCTGCTATACAAATGATCTTTGTTCTGCCTCTGGGAGATGATACAGAATTTCAAATTCCTCTTCCACTTGAAAGCCCTGAAAAGTATTTGAAGACAGCAACCAAACCTTCTCCTGCCATTCCCCAAGTGAGAGATTTGAACTAAAATTCCAGAGTGCCCTCCTGTTCAAAAGCTGAATAAAGGCTCTATTTTCAGTAAGAGAAATAGATTCTAAAGACCAAATGAAGATCAGAGCATTGTGTGGTGGGTATTTGGAGCAAAGGAAAGGAATTAGGATAAAGGGTTTTTCTACAGGGATTCATTCAGTTGCTGGTTGGTCTGTAGTATATGAAATTTCAGCTAGGAAAGGATTTGAACTCTTTCCCCACAGTGTAAACAGCCTCATTGCTTTGGATCATTCAACCAAATGATTTTTTGATCATTTGAAGCCTCACCTATGAAATAAAAGCTTTGTTCTTTATCATTCCTGCCAGTTCTAATTTTACAATAACTTTCCTTACTTTTAATTTCAATATTCCCAGTTGTCCTTTCATTTCTTAGTTTCTAGTAGCACTAATCTTTCTTAAATTCAAAAGGGCATTTAATGCTTTTGCTTTCAGTTAAGTTAGCTATACCTGCCTTCCACAAAATAACAAGGTAATGCAGTTTAAATTCATTGTCAGTGCATTCCTGGAGTAGTTTTGTCTATTCCAAAGTATCCTATTTCACAATTTTGGTTAATGTGAAAAAAATTTAATTGCAAACCTGGATTGTCACCTACATCATAAATCCCTCTATGCTGTGAAAATGATTGTATTACTATAAATTTAAAGGACCTTCCAGAGTTCCGAAGTCACAGAATCTAAGATTTTTACCTCAAGGTTTCTTGGTTGGTGGCTTCCCAATGACTGATGTAATTTCTAAAGAGAGCATCAAATTAATTTTAGGTTTCTTTTGCAATACAGATAAGTGTTCCATTGATTGATTGATAGAATCTTGCTTAGTTGCCCAGGCTGGAGTGGAGTGGCACAATCTTGGCTCACTGCAGTCTCTGTTTCCTGGGTTCAAGTGATTCTCATGCCTCAGCCTCCCCAGTAGCTAGGATTACAGGTGTGTGCCACCATGCCCAGCTAATTTTTGTGTTTTTAGTAGAGACGGGGTTTCACCGTATTGGCCACGCTGGTCTCAAAGTGCTGACCTTAGGTGATCCACCCACCTTGGCCTACCAGAGTACTGGATTGCAGGCGTGAGCCACCTCACCCGGTCTGTTCCACCAATCTTTTGCTTCCCAAGTTTTATCTCTCCCCATCCACTTAAACTTTTAGAGTGCTTAACCCTTTAAAATGTTAGCAGTCAGAAGATTAGTTTCTGGGTACCCTTGGTAGTTCCACATAGCTACAGGATTATATTAAGTAATGGGAGATAAAACCCAAATTTTTGTTTGCTTATTCAATGTATTTTCACAGTATATTTACACTCATCCCATTATCCATTTCCAGAACTTTATAACAAGTAAATTAGAGTGACTTAGTTGTGTTATGTTTGTCCAGGACTATCTGTTTTGACTCTGAGAGTCCTGTGCCCAGGGGAACAGGGAAGGATGGTTACCTAAATGAAATACTCCAACAATTATCTTTAAACTACTTTATTTGGCATTTAACATAGCTAAACTTAATTGGTTCACAGGAAATATTGAAAGTTATTTTCCAGGTTTTATGTCTAGTACTGTGAAACTAAGTAAACCTGAATTTTTTAAAATTTCTAAATAGACTAGTTTTAGGGTACATGTTAGGAATTCCATTAAACCTTATGTAATTATCAATATATAGGTATTAAAACTGCCTTCACCAGAAAATGTGGGGAGACAGCTTTCATTGCACCTCAGTGTGAAATGATTCCAATTGAATGGGTTTGCAGAAGAATAGCAACTGGTTCTTTTCTCAAAAGAAATCCTGGTGTCAAGGAAGGATATAAGTTTTACCCACCTAAAGTGGAGTTGTTTTTCAAGGTAATTATCTTATGCCTCTATTTTATGTCATACTATAACACAGCAATAAATTTATAATTAGAAAATCTAATGTTTAAATATTAAAGCAAAGTTTTTGATATTTTGGTATTGCCAACGTCATTCCAAAATGTATATTGTATCTAGTTGCCAATATGTCAATAATGTATACTTCCATTAGCAGTGATAAATCAAATTTTAAAAGAAAGCATCTGAAAATCTACTTACCTTTGAACCAAGATGATTAACAGGAAAAAGAGACAACATTTAAATAATTTTTTTTAATTTAGTTGAAATCACTTTATATTCTAATACAGGAAAGCTATACTAACAATGTCTCTTTTAAGTGAAAATATATAAAGGTTGTAGGAATCAGTGGTTATGAATTTTTATAGGCTTTACTGCTTTAACCATCTTGATTTATGTTAAGCATAGATCTGCTTGAGAAGCAATATCAGTGTTGCTTTTTAATCAATAAGTTACATAACTTCTGTGTATTGTGATTATATAGATCAAGATTTATTAAAGATATTGTCATATAAAGTTGGGACACTGCTTAGAATAAAATGAAATTATTTCATTTTTTCACTTACCTCTTTGTCTGAGGTCTCTTGAATTATCAAATAATGTCCCTGAAAAATTGTAGTCCTGTGCAAATTCTAATAAAAAGTGAGGTCAGGAGGTTATGAAGACTGTGGTTTTGGAAAGATTTGATTGATTAAAATGTGCTTTGGCCTCCCTGTCATGTCTGATGACTGCTACTAAGGGAAATCAAAAATCACAAATTTAAATTCTGTTTAAATTGGTTTATAGAGAGAGGTCAAATTCTTTGAAATAGTTTGTGACCTAGAATAAGTTACTCACCTAAATACTTTGAATTTTAAAGTATTATTGAGAGTAGACAAATTAAGAGTAATAGTTTTTTCTGCTTACAGGAGCTAAGTAGGAAAAAAAAAAAGGAGTAATAATTGCTTTGAATTAAAGGGTATCATAAACAAAAAATTTCTTTTTTTTTTTTTTTTTTTGAGACGGAGTTTCGCTCTTGTTACCCAGGCTGGAGTGCAATGGCGTGATCTCGGCTCACCGCAACCTCCGCCTCCTGGGCTCAGGCAATTCTCCTGCCTCAGCCTCCTGAGCAGCTGGGACTACAGGCACGCGCCACCATGCACAGCTAATTTTTTTTTTGTATTTTTAGTAGAGACGGGGTTTCACCATGTTGGCCAGGATGGTCTCGATCTCTTGACCTCGTGATCCACCCGCCTCGGCCTCCCAAAGTGCTGGGATTACAGGCTTGAGCCACCGCGCCCGGCCTAACAAAAAATTTCTTTAGGTGTCTCACTTTGTTGCCTAGGCTGCTCTTGAACTCCTAGGCTGAAGTGATCCTCCTGCCTCAGCCTCCTTAAATTATTGGGATTACAGTATGAGCCATTGCACTTGGTTGAAAATTTCTAAGGAGTTCATGCTTAAGGTGAAAAAGATGTTAGTTTTTCTGAAAAGTTTAAAAATTTTAGAGTTAAGTTAATTGTACTACTATACTTTATTCACAGGATGATGCCAATAATGACCCACAGTGGTCTGAGGAACAGCTGATTGCTGCAAAATTTTGCTTTGCTGGACTTGTTATAGGCCAAACTGAAGTGGATATCATGAGTCATGCTACACAGGCTATTTTTGAAATACTGGAGAAATCCTGGTTGCCCCAGAATTGTACTCTGGTTGATATGAAGGTACAGATAAAATAATGGGATTTGAAAGTAAAGGTTATAGTTGAGAGATGTTTTCATAGAATAGGTTTTGAAAACTTTGTCGATATACTGTTTCCAGATTGAATTTGGTGTTGATGTAACCACGAAAGAAATTGTTCTTGCTGATGTTATCGATAATGATTCCTGGAGACTCTGGCCATCAGGAGATCGAAGCCAACAGAAAGACAAACAGGTAGTTAATGATCTTTTATCCTTTTTGAGATCAAACTGAGACAGAGGAGAAAGGAGAGATGAGGGGAAAAGCAAATTATTATTCCAAATGATAGGAACTTGATATGTTGATTGATGTTTATTTTTAAAGATAAATATCTCTGGTATCCTAATATAAGAGTAATAGGAATAATAATTTACATTTATAAAGCAAATGTCTCATTATCTTAATTACATTTTCACAATAATAACAGCAAGTACTATCTTTGGCTAAATGAAAACTAAGTATCTTAAGAAGATGGGTATCTTCATAATTATTAGAGTCAGGGACAGATCTGGACTCTATCCCAAGTCTCCTGGATGTTACCAGGCTCCATTTCTGTTCCTGTAAAAAACAAAAGACACTTCTCAAAAGAAGACATTTATGCAGCCAACAAACATATGAAAAAAAGTTCATCACTGATCATTAGAGAAATGCAAATCAAAACCACAATGAGATACCATCTTATGCCAGTCAGAATGGCTATTATTAAAAAGTCAGGAAACAGTAGATGCTGGTGAGGCTGTGGAGAAATATAAAAGCTTTTACACTGTTGGTGGGAATGCAAATTAGTTCAGCCATTGTGGAAGACAGTGTGGTGATTCCTCAAGGATCTACAACCAGAAATACCATTTGACCCAGCAATCCCTTTACTTTATATACCCTTTACTGGGTATATACCCAAAGGAATATAAATCATTCTATGAAAACGTAGTTTATTGCAGCACTGTTTACAATAGCAAAGGCATAAAACCAACTCAAATGCCCACCAACGATAGGCTGGATAATGAAAATGTGGTACATGCACACCATAGAATACTATGCAACCATAAAGAAGAATGAAATAATGTCCTTTGCAAGGACATGGGTGAAGCTGGAGCCATCATCCTCAGCAAACTAACACAGGAACAGAAAACCAAACACTGCATGTTCTCACTCATAAGTGGGAGTTGAATAATGAAAACACATAGACACAGGGAGGGAAACAACACACACTGGGGCCTGTCGGGGGGTGGGGAGCAAGGGGAGGGAGAGCATTAGGACAGATAACCTAATGCATATGGGGCTTAAAACCTAGATGATGGGTTGATAGGTGCAGCAAACTATCATGGCACATGTATACCTATGTAACAAACCTGTACATTCTGCACATGTATCCAGAACTTAAAGTAAAATTTTAAAAAACAAAATTAGAGCAAGACCCTTTCTATACTTTAGAAGAATTCTCAAGCAATTAATTGTACTTGCTAGTACAGAAAACACTTAAATGAAAATAAAAGTATACTTTACTATGGAACTTCCTATAGTTTAATTCAGGAAGTGAAAAGATGCATTTTCAGAAGTATCCCTTGCAATACAAACTCTTTAAATCCCTCCCCAAAACTCAGAAACTAAATAGTTTCAGGTAGCAAGAGATACTTGTTTTTTTTTGTTTTTTTTGAGACGGAGTTTCACTCTTGTTAGCCAGGCTGGAGTACAATGGCGCGATCTTGGCTCACCGCAACCTCCTCCTCCTGGGTTCAGGCAATTCTCCTGCCTCAGCTTCCTGAGTAGCCGGGATTACAGGCACGCGCCACCATGCCCAGCTAATGTTTTGTATTTTTAGTAGAAACGGGGTTTCACCATGTTGACCAGGATGGTCTCGATCTCTTGACCTCATGATCCACCCGCCTTGGCCTCCCAAAGTGCTGGGATTACAGGCTTGAGCCACCACGCCCGGCAGAGATACTTGTTTTCTAAACTTTCTGTCTTATTTTCCAGTCTTATCGGGACCTCAAAGAAGTAACTCCTGAAGGGCTCCAAATGGTAAAGAAAAACTTTGAGTGGGTTGCAGAGAGAGTAGAGGTAAACCTTCTATAATAAAACTATACTGTGTGTTTTTCTTCTAAGAAAATCTTATTTCAAAAGAAAAAAAGTGGGAGAGTATAGTGCTTTTCTTTTCAGTGACTTTGAAAGTGAGGAACGCTTTTAGGAAATGAATCAGCAGGGCTATCCTTACTAGTATACTGGAACTCCCTGCTGTTAAGCTGGCCAATACACACCTCCCAGATCCTGTTGGGGAAACCTGGAATCTGTCTCCTCCCTGCCCCATAGGAGAAACCTTGTATTTCCTACTCACCTCCACTGCTAGGCAAAGTTCCATTAGCATGGGATGGATGGAAATGGAACTCTGTGTGACTTTAAATGTTACTTTAACTTTTATGGTATTACTATAATTCTGGGAGTTGAATGGGGTTTGTGATTATGCAAGGGTCATAATCATATTTGAGAACATTATTCTCATAGGAATATATATTTTTAGTTCCAAGCAATTAACTTACAAAGACTTAAAACATGACTTCTGATTTGGCTGATCATACCTTAAAGCTTTCATTAAACAAAGTGCACTAAAGGTCTTTGGATGAAATGTTTTATATTATAATTTCCTAAATATTAATTAAAAGATTTTGAGTATTCTTACTTTTTAAGCAAACATAATTTGTCTGATAAAAATTGAGTTCTTTAGATCTTAATGACCGTTTTCCTTTATATATTGAGATTATTTTAAAAACTTAATCCTGCCTTTTTTGTTTTGTCTCTGTCTTAAATTTGCTTTGTTAAGGGAGAAAATATTGTGCCCAGATATATTTTAATACAAACTGTAGCTCATTGATTCATTTTTGTTTTTATGTTATTTTCATATCCATGTATTTCTTCTCCAGTTGCTTTTGAAATCAGAAAGTCAGTGCAGGGTTGTAGTGTTGATGGGCTCTACTTCTGATCTTGGTCACTGTGAAAAAATCAAGAAGGCCTGTGGAAATTTTGGCATTCCATGTGAACTTCGAGTAACATCTGCACATAAAGGACCAGATGAAACCCTGAGGATTAAAGCTGAGTATGAAGGTAAACCACAAGTAATATGGACATTTCAGGTATTTTTGATTTTGTTAAAAGTAATTACACACTTTAGACTAATAATGCTGAAAAAGAGCTTTGTCACCTTTCTAAAGGAAAACATGATATACTAGGCTCCCCCCCCAACCCACCCACCAGAAAGAGTCTTGTTTTGTCACCTAGGCTAGAGTACGGTGACACAATCTCTGCTCACTGCAACCTCCACCTCCTGGGTTCAAGTGATTCTTCTGCCTTAGCCTCCCGAGTAGCTGGGATTACAGGCACGTGCCACCATGCCCAGCTAATTGTTGTATTTTTAGGAGAGAGGGGGTTTCACCCTGGGCCAGGCTGGTCTCGAACTCCTGACCCCGTGATCCGCCCACCTCAGCCTCCCAAAGTGCTGGGTTTACAGGCGTGAGCCACCACACCCAGCCTGGGCTTTCTTAATACTCACCTCCAAAGAGCTTACGGTACTCTAGGCACTTAGAAAAGAAAGACGCAGGGAGAAAGATTTAAAAATGCAAGCATGAAAAGAAAACAAAGACTAGAATAATGAGAACCTGTGGCATCCTTACCTGGGAAGAAGCCCTGGAGCACTGCTTCTAATATACTCCAATAGAAAATAAGCCCCCACAATTACAGGAGGCCAAGGTTGAAACAGCAGGTTCTCCCAGGAATCTTTAATTGCCACCCTTTTCTGGGAGGCAGTCAGATGGGAAATTAAGGAACAGTTTCAGAATTCAGTATGTAAAAAATAATGAGATAGCATTGCTAATGGAGCCCTGGGTTTACAACCAAATGTTTCTCAGCTGGAAAAAATGTTGATTGAGTATTCCATCTACAGGTCGCCGCTATGGGAGTGTAGTTACTAATTACGGGGGAGTGGGAGGT
The DNA here is from genome assembly GCF_009761245.1 of Sapajus apella. NCBI lineage: Eukaryota > Metazoa > Chordata > Mammalia > Primates > Cebidae > Sapajus > Sapajus apella. The sequence continues at coordinate 42,492,595 of NW_022436945.1, forward strand.
TGGGGGAACTCAGACTCCTTTGATAAGCTAATGAATTCTACAACTCTTTTCAGAAAATTGCAAATACATAAAATTTTGGATTCTAGGTTACAAATCTCTGCTTTAGGAAACAGAAGGATAATTTATAAATTTAACAAAGAATGAATTGCTTAAGAGATTATGTTAAAAATATATCAAAGGGGCTGGGCGCGGTAGCCTATAATCCCAGCACTTTGGGATGCTGAGGCAGGTGATCACCTGAGGCCAGGAGTTTGAGACCAGCATGATCAACATGGAGAAACCCTATCTCTACTAAAATTAGCCAGGTGTGGTGGCGCATACCTGTAATCCCAGCTACTGAAGAGGCTGAGGCAGGAGAATTGCTTGAACCTGGGAGGTGGAGGTTGTGGTGAGCCAAGATTGAACCATTGCACTCCAGCCTGGACAACAGGAGCAAAACTCCATCTCAAAAAGTGTGTGTGTGTGTGTGTGTGTGTGTGTGTGTGTGTGTGTGTGTGTGTCAAAGTTTAGGGTACTATATTATTAAACTTTGCTTCAACTCTTATTTCAACACATGCCCTAATCCCCTGGTCTATATTAACTGGGTCTCCCTGCACCCTGTGGGTTGAAGGACCACCCAATCAGGAAAGATACCTGTTCAGTTGGTGTCATTCTTCATTTTGGTGAGCCTACGCAGCAATAGTAGAAGAGGCCTATGAGCTGTTCCCTCACTAACACCCTGCCCTTTATAATGTAGATATCAAAAACAACCAAACCTATACAGTAAGTGGCAGAGTAACCAGGTATTTTGAATATATGTGTAATAATAGTGTCTTTTATGTTTTTTCAGAGAAGACTACTCAAGGACCTCAAGTAATTAAAACATATAGACCTTAAACCAAAAAACCCCATGTCTTTAAATCTCTTTCAAATGTTTAACATAATTATAAACTTGTTATTTCCCTAGGGGATGGCATTGCTACTGTTTTTGTGGCAGTGGCAGGCAGAAGTAATGGTTTGGGACCAGTGGTGTCCGGGAACACTGCATATCCAGTTATCAGCTGTCCTCCCCTCACACCAGACTGGGGAGCTCAGGATGTGTGGTCTTCTCTTCGACTACCCAGTGGTAAGATACATTGAATTTTTAAAAACCATTCATTACAAAGATTTAACAGATACACAACAGTAGACAGAATAGTATAATAAAAGCTCATGTGCCCATGACCTAGCTTGAGCAATTAACATCTTGTTGTGTCTACAGCCATCTCTTGCTGCCTTATTTTAAAGCAGCTCTTAGACATTATAGTAATTTATACTTATTTATCTTTAAGCAATGCTGGCTTTAGTTTTTAAATCATAATCATAAATTGTTACAGAACAAAACGGGCCCACTATCTGATGCACAAGAAACCAATACTATCTAAGCCACCAGGTTTTTGAGAAAGAAAGGCTTCCTTTTTCAAGTCGACCAACAAGGAGACATGAGTCCAGCTCAAATCTGACTCCCTATGCTGATTTTAAGGCAGTAATTTTACTAGAAAAGGTTTAGGGGATGGATTCTGGGATTAGTAGGTGATTGGTGGAAGGAAAGGGGAGGTCTAGAAAGTCCTTGGGCATGCACAGTTATCTCTTCATGTTATCTTATGGATCACATGTGTAAATTTGGGAGTTAGTATGAAACGTGGTGGAAATTGGGCCTGTGACATCAGTAAGCTGGTTCTGTGTAGACTCTAGTTGGCCATATTGTTTAATCTATCATCCCTGCAAACTCAAGAATTTCTGTTAGTTGTTGTCTTTTAACTCTTAGGGACACAGTTTCAATACCGTATTCACAGCTAAGAAAGAGTAGTAGTAATTTCGTAAAGATGTAATTTTTAGTTGGTGTCCAAGTTTTCTAAATTTCTCATCTGTTTATAGAGTTGGTTTGTTCAAAAAAAAAAATAAATAAAAAAAAAATAAAAAAAATTAAAAAAATAAAAAGAAAAATAAGAATAGAGTTGGTTTGTTCAGCTCCACCACAGTCCTTATATTGCATTTTAGTTGATAGTCTCTTAATTTTTTTTAATGTATAATAATTCATCCTCCCTTTTTCCCTTTCATTTTTCCTATAGAATTTTCTACATTTTGGATTTGGCTTATTACATTTCTATGTGGTAGTAAACATGTTGTTCCATTCCCTATGTTTTCAATAAACTGATGGTGAGATCTGTAGTAAAATCAAGTTTGGATATTTTTTTCCCAAGAATTCATGGTATTGAGTTTGTTTAAGTATATGTGATCATGTTATTTCTGTAGAGAGAGTAAAATTTTATCCTTAATTATTGGGGATAAAGCTGGGCACAATGGCTCATGCCTGTCATCCTAGCACTTTGGGAGGCTGAAGTGGGCAGATCTCTTGAGGTCAGGAGTTCAAGACAAGCCTGGCCAACTTGGTAAAACCCCATCTCTACTAAAAATACAAAAAATTAGCTGGGCATGGTGGGGAGCACCTGTAATCCCAGCTACTCAGAGGCTGAGGTAGGAGAATCACTTGAACCTGGGAGGTGGAGGTTGCATTGAGTGAAGATTGCACCACTGCACTCCAGCCTGGGCGACAGAGCAAGACTCCATTTCAAAAAGGAAAATTGGGGATAAAAAATAACAACATGAAAATTAGGGATAAAAAAATAATCCTTTTGGCTGATGGAACTAGATCACATAACAGTGTTATGGTTTGTTCATCATAGTCCAGGATATGATCTGATGTTCTGCAATTTATGAGGGTCAATATTGTTTCAGTAGGAGCAGATTTGCTTTATTACTAAAACCCCTAAATTTTCTCATAGATGTATATATCCACTTTTGATACCTGTCAATTATATTAAGTCCTTGAGGCCTCCAACCTGGTCCGGTATGGACTGCTGCTGTCTTAGGATCCCCCTTTACCATCATTTTGGAGACTCATTTTGCCTTTCTCTAGGCTTGGATCTCCCATGTTTTCCTCTTACTTGGTTTATTTTTATTTTGTTGGAGTACATTCTTGAAATTAGTGGCAAAAGAATACAAAAGGTAAATTTTGATACCATGGTATCAAATTGTTTATATTGAAGCCCTACACTTATTTGATAGTTTAGAAATAGAATCCTATGCTGAAAATCATTTTGCCTTCGAATTTGGGGAGCATTGTTACTCCAGTGTCTCCTAGCATCTCCTGGGTTAAGAAATCCTCCCATCTCAGGCTCCCAAAGTGTTGGGATTGGGTAGGAACCACTGCCTCTGGCTTCTTTTGACACAATGTTTTTATATTTCTTTTGGTTTTTGTTTTCTGGGTTGTTGTTGTTTTTTGTGTTTTTTTAAATTTCCAAGAGCTCTTTTATGTGCTTTGGAGATGATTATAGTCTGTTGTATATAGTTAATTTCTTCAGCTGTCTGGTAGTCCTTGGCTGTTTGCTCTTTTAAGAGTGGAACACTATAAAAAAAAAAAATTGGAAACTTTAAGTGGGTGGTGCATGTCAAAATTGGGCTTCACTGTGCGGTGATCTGGTAGGAATTATTCTTCCAATAACCCCTTACATTAGTGTCTAGGTGTTAAGTGTTAAGTGTTGACCAGAAAAAAAAGAACAAAAGTTGTCTGTGCTTGGTGTCCCCTAGTCCAAAGAACCCTAGACTGAAGTCTGTTTTACCTTCAGAAAAATTAAAGGCCTGGTGTGGTGGCTCATACCTGTAATCACAACACTTTGGAAGACAGACATTGGTGGCTTGCTTGAGCTTAGAAGTTTGAGACCAGCCTAGGCAACATGATGAAACCCCGTCTCTACCATAAATATAAAAATTAGCTGGGCATGGTGGCACACACCTGTGGTCCCAGCTAGTAGAGAGGCAAAGGTGGGAGGATTACTGGAGCCCAGGAAGTTGAGGCCACAGCGAGCCGTGATTGTACCACGGCACTCCAACGTGGATGACAGAGCGAGACCCTGTCTCAGAAATAAATAAATAAATAATGTTTAAAAAGAAAAAAAATGCTACAGTGCTTTAAAGAGGCAATTAGGTAGAGTGGGAAAGGAGATTTGAGGGCCTGACTGCTTCTTACACTTTGAATCAATCATCTTCTTAGTAGTCCCTATTTCCTTCCAAAGGTATCTGGTACCACTAATTAGGTTAGTCAACCTTTGGGAGGGTGCTATAATGTCAATCATGTTGCATTCCATCTTTTCCTGCTTTCAGTTGAGGATTAAGTTTTCTTTTTTTTCTTTCTTTTTTTGGTGAGAGTTTGCTCTTGTTCCCCAGGTTGGAGTGCAGTGGCGCAATCTCAGCTCAACTGCAATCTCCGCCTCCTGAGTTCAAGTCATTCTCCTGCCTCAGCCTCCCAAGTAGCTGAGATCACAGGCATGCACCACCATGCCCAGCTACTTTTACATTTTTAGTAGAGATGAGGTTTCACCATGTTGGCCCTGCTGATCTCAAACTCCTGACATCAGGTGATCACCTACCTCAGCCTCCCAAAGTGCTGGAATTACAGGCATGAGCCACCATGCCCAGCTAGGGTTAAATTTTCTTGGTCTGCTAAGTTAGTTACCACTCTGTTTGCCTTTCAGTTGCCATAATGTGACTGCTGTTATCTGGCCTTGTGTGTTTATGCCTGTTTTCATTATTCCCTTGACTGTTTTTATAGGCTCCGAGAATAAAATTTTGTGCCTAAGCTATCTTTAACATGACATGACTATACAAATGTCTCAAGCAAAAAATCAGTGGTTACAAATAAAGCTGTAACCAAATTTATGCCAGAGGAATTGTATAGACATTATCCTTGGAGGTTACAGATGGGGAGCATGATGAGCAAAACATTTTTAATTTTTATGGTATGCTGTTTCTGGAGAGACAATCTGGAAGACTTGTACATAATGATCACTAGAATTGGGGATAATCTTTCGAGGAGTGGTTTTACAGTAACCTGTGTAAAATCCTGAACACTGCCCATTTTTCTCTTTCTCTGATGTCATGCTCACTAGATAACCTTTTTTTATAAAAAAACAATTTAAGCTATTCTTTTACCAGAAAGGGAGTCCTGGGCAAGAGGCATAGGTATTTCAAATATTAGAGTGAAAAACACTACCCAATGTGCCAAAAATAATGGTTGACATTCTTGGAACATATATTGTATACCAGGCAATGCTCTAAACACTTAACCTGTATTAACAACTCATTGAAGTGTCACATCCAGTAGCTACTAGTTACAATTCACTTATAGAAGAGGACAATAAATTAACATGAGGTAACTTGACTAGTACCACATAGTAAGTGGTAGAGCTGCATAAAATAACATACTAATACAAATTAGTAAATTGGCCTTGTGGGGTTTTTTTTTTTTTTTCTTTTTTCGAGACAGAGTCTTGCTCTGTTGTCCAGCCTGGAGTGCAGTGGCACAACATCAGCTCACCACAACCTCTGCCTTGCCGGTTCAAGTGATTCTTCTGCCTCAGCCTCCCAAGTAGCTGGGTTTTACAGGCACCCGCCATCATGCCAGGCTGATTTTTGTATTTTTAGTAAAGACGGGGTTTCATTGTGTCGGTCAGACTGGTCTCAAAACTCCTGACCTTGTGATCCACCCGCTTCATCCTCCCAAAGTGCTGGTATTACAGGCATGAGCCACCACGCCCGGCCATGATTTGTATTTTACTCTGTTCTTTTTGGGGATAATGGAAGTCAAAGAGCCTGATGAATTCCAAGAATACTGGGCAAATGGAGCTCTTGGAACTATAAGCTGCCTAGTGCCTGATTCTAGCAAACGCTAGACATAATTGTACCACCTCAAGACACTGCCTCAACGGACATGTGGCCCCTAGGATGTTACTTTCTTATTCTCCTGTTTTGGATCTTATTACTATTTATTTAAAACTTGACATTTCTTAAAATTATTCTGTGGATTTGACTTTTTTTATTGCTTAAAAATGTTAATAGTTCAAGTGCAGACAGAAAGATTAGCCAGAAAATTATCAAAACAACATAGCTCAAGTTTGTCTGAGAACAGGTATTTCTCTCCATTTACCTTGACCCTTGTTTTACTTCAGTTGTTCTTCACCAGGGATTGAAAGGGATGGTATATGTGAACAGAAGTTTCGAAAAGGTTAAGTTTCTTTGTAAGTGAATTCTATAAGAAGGGTGATAGATGATTTTTATAAAATATCTCTTCATAGGAGATAATACCACTTTTCCTCTTATAATCACTTTATCACTCTGGTATTAAAGTTCTTCTACAGATTCTACTTTTGGTCAGAATAATGCAATAGCTTTTTTTCTTTTTTTTTTTTTTTTTTTTCATTTTATTTTTATTAAGCACTACATAACACACTGCATGCTACATAATATACTGTATAATCTTCTAGCAGGGGTAGATGACCATAACTGAGTTATTTTTTAATCAACCAGGAAAATGCTTCTTTAATCAGTGTTCTCCAAACCCTTTGACTTATAGTAAAGATCAACTCCAGAGATGCGCCTATCTCTTTCCATCAAATTCCATGGATACAAAACATGAGCAACCTTTTTTTCCTTGCTGCCGTTAGTGAACCTGTGGATGTACGCAGTAGACATTCCTGGAATAAGCAAGCACACGCCCATGGTGGCGAGTCCAGGGAGTATCGCGAACCACATCTCTGCCCGGTTACCTAGGCCAAAACCCTACTTCTAGGTCCTTGAAAGGTGACCTGCAATAGCTTTTTATTTTCTGTGGCAGTACTTCTCCAAGTATAAAATGTTTTGTGAGGTTGTATTTTCATTATTAGTTGAGCTCAATTTTCTGACTTTTCCTTTCTGAACCAATAGGTCTTGGCTGTTCAACCATACTTTCTCCAGAAGGATCAGCTCAGTTTGCTGCTCAGATATTTGGATTAAACAACCATTTGGTATGGGGAAAACTGCGAGCAAGCATTTTGAACACATGGATTTCCTTGAAGCAGGCTGATAAGAAAATCAGAGAATGTAATTTATAAGAAAGAATGTCATTGAATTTTTTAGGGGGAAAACTATAAATTTCTAATTTAGCTGAAGGAAAATCAAGCAAGATGAAAGGTGATTTTAGATTAGAGAATACAAACAAAATGTATTAGTGAATAAATGCTTCTCTATATCCATATTAATAAACATGAACACCTAACCCATCCTTTCTTAGGCTAGAGACCAAGATATTTCAGCCAGCTTTTATTTAATTTGTCTTATTTCACCTTTTTCCTTAAGTATTGATGGTCTCTACTATTGAGTTTCTTCCTTAGTACTGATTGAATCATCTTAACTCCCTCAGCTAAAACTAGTATTACTGACGCCCAGCTATGTGTCTCTTTTTTTCTTTTGTTTTGGGGTTGTTGTTTTTTTTTTTTTTTTTTTTTTTTGGAGACGGAGTTTCACTCTTGTTGCTCAGGCAGAAGTGCAATGGCACAATCTCAGCTCACCATAGTCTCCGTCTCCCAGGTTCAAGTGATTCTCCTGCCTCAGCCCCCGCAAATAGCTGAGATTACAGGAGCCCGCGGTGACGCCCAGCTAATTTTGTATTTTTAGTCAAGACAGGGTTTCCTCCATGTTGGTCAGGCTGGTCTCGAACTTCTGACCTCAGGTGATCCACCTGCTTCAGCCTGCCAAAGTACTGGGATTACAGGCATGAGACACCCAGCCAGCTATGTGTCTCTAGACTTGTATTTTCTTTTTTTTTTTTTTTTTGAGACAGGGTCTCAACTGTTGCCTAGGCTATAGTGGCGTGATCTCAGCTCACTGCTGCCTTGCCTCCTGGCCTCAAGCAGTTATCCCACCTCAGCCTCTCGAGTAACAGGGACTAACTATAATCTTGCAGCACCATGCCCAGCTATTTTTTATGTTTTGTAGAGACAAGGTCTCACTGTGTCACCGAGGTTGGTCTCAAACTCCTGGACTCAAGTAATTCTCCTACCTCAGCCTCCCAAAGTGCTAGGGTTACAAGCATGAGCCACTATGCCTGGCTAGACTTGTATTTTCAACTGTCCACTTCTCCCTGTACATCCCATGGGCACTCATAAAAACCAGAATGCTTCCAATTTTATTCCTCTTCCAAGCCTGTAACTCTTAATATACTCACTGTTGCAAGTCAGAACCTTGATTTCATCATTGATGTTTTTCTCATGTTTCACATTTCATTCATCACCAAGTCATGTTAGTGTTAATTTCTGATTGACCCTTAAATTTACCATCTTCTCTTCCTCTGTACAAAAAGCCCAAGTGAGGGTCAGATTCAACAATTATTCTGATCTAGACGGTCCTCATTCTCAATCCTCCATTTTCCAAGTTGATTCCCCAAGGACTTCTAACATAATAAACTCTTTACAAATTCTTTTGCACCACAGACTTCTTTGAAAATATGTATGCTGTTGACCCTCTCTGTAGAAAACAGCACAAATAAAACTTACCAACAGATTTCATTGGTTCTTGGGTTCTCCTGAAGCCTATTCATGGTTTATAGATTAAGAATTGATGACGTAGCTGGGCACAGTGGCTCATGTCTATAATCACAGCACTTGGGGAGGCTGAAGCAAACAGAACACTTGAGGTCAGGAGTTTCAGACCACCCTGGCCAACATGGTGAAAACCTGTCTTTATTAAAAATACAAAAATTGGCCGGGCACGGTGTCTCATGCCTGTAATCCCAGCACTTTGGGAGGCCGAGGTGGGTGAATCACCTGAGGTCAGGAGTTCAAGACCAGCCTGGCCATAATGGTGAAACCCCATCTTAAAAAAAACAAAATTAGCCAGCCATGGTGGTGGGTACCTGTAATCCCAGCTATTCCAGAGGCTGAGGCATGAGAATTGCAGCACCTTGAACTGGAGGTGGGAGTTGCAGTGAGCTGAGATCATGCCAGTGTACTTCAACCGGGGCAACAGAGTGAGACTCTGTCTCAAAAGGAAAAAAAAAAAAAAAAAATTGCTGATATGACCCATGAAGGGAACTCATTTTCCTCATAATTTTTGGACTGCCACACATTGGTACCTTTAGTTCTTCGAAGGCTCATATTTTTATCATTAAGACCTATTTGTTAGTTAGTAGAACTTTATTTTCACTGTCTCCATGAAACCTTTTGTAACCACAGTGACCACAAGTAGTTCTTTCTCTGTTGAATTATTAGGTCCAGAATAGAAGATGTCATTGTATACTTTATTTCCCTCACACTCTGTTATGCCCTGATGTGCTATGCTTAGCTATCTGCCAGAGATGGGTAAATTATAAGACTCATGTGTACTACTTAGGTTTATACCTTATGCTAGTTTATAAGAACAATAAAAGGACTTAAAAGATTAACTTTGGTTTCATGGCCTCTGAAGTCACCAGCTGCTATTTTAGTTTGTTTACCCTGACCTAGCTTTAAGATTCCACCTACTTCTGTGCAGTATATGAAAATTTTTAAGCATCCATTTACACTGGTAGATAGGACTATTATAAGTTGTCACCATCAATTTATTTTTCCTTTTTCTTTTTTTTTTTTTTTAATAAGAGCTGAGTTCTCACTATCTCCCAGGCTGGAATGCAGTGGCATGATCATAGTTCCCTGCAGCCTCTTGAGTAGCTGGGTGCATGTGCCACCATAGCCAATTATGAATTTCATCATTAGTTTCTTAGAGTGCGCATGTCCTCAGCAGTAAATTCATCAGTGCTATAGTAAATATTTGAAGGTATTTCTACTGTTTTGTAAAAGTAACAAGTTTACCTGATCTGCCACCTTTTGAGTATACTTCTACGGGCTTGTAGGTAAACGTGAATAAAAAGAAAATTACCCAAATAATATAGTTTTTAACTTTTTATCATAAAGACATGCTTAGAATTGACGTTAAGCCTTACCACTGAAACCAAGAAAAAGACAAAGATAAGCTCTTAGGCAAAGGTTCCTTAAGGATCCATTCACCCATTACTCGTAGGGCCTCAGAAAGTAGGACTGAACAAAGCCCTTGTCCACATGGAACTTAAGTTTTAGTGGGGAAAACAAACCATTAAAAGGTAAATAGTATAAAATCAGGAAAGGATAAATGCATATGAAGAATCAAAATGAGGACAGTGATGGGGATAAGAGGGGAAGGCTTTTGAGGAAAGCAGAGCAATGATACAAAAAAGCAATATGTGCAGAGATAGGGAAATAGCTTTCCATACCAAGGGAATGGGAAAGCTGAGTTTCACCTTGAGGACCTCCAAACATGAGAATTGCTGGAGCTCTGTGAACAAGAGAGTGGAAGACGATATAAGCAAAGGATAAATCACTTAGGGCCTATAGGCCACACTCAAGTGTGACAGAAAAAAACCACTCAGTTTGAGCAGAGGCCTGACATACTTAACATATTTAAAGGTTCTCTGGCTGTTACGTGGACAAGAGGAGAAGCAGAGATTGGTTAAGAGGCTATTATAGCCCAGGTGCGGGATTATGTGTGATCTTCAACATGTCTAATTTTTTTGTGCCTCAGTTTCATGAAGTTTGAAAATGGGACTAATACCACTTTATAAAGTTAAGATAATTAAATGAGTCAATATATGTAAGCCCTATCGTGGCACACAAATGTGTTATGTAATATCCATTTGGCAGACTGAAGAACAGTATGATTGTAATTCATTCACCGTGAAAATTACTTGCACGCTGGCTCAGGCCTGTAATCATAGCACTTTGGGAGGCCAAGGTGGACGGACCACCTGAGGTTGGGAGTTTGAGATCAGCCTGACCAACATGGAGAAACCCCATCTCTACTAAAAATACAAAATTAGCCAGGCATGGTGGTGCATTCCTGTAATCCCAGCTACTCCAGAAGCTGAGGCAGAATTGCTTGAACCCGAGAGGCAGAGGGTGCGGTGAGCTGAGATCACACCATTGCACTCCAGGCTTGGCAACAAGAGTGAAACTCTGTCGGGGGAAAAAAAAAAAAAAAAAAATTAGCTGGAATTAAATATTCCCATCAGCTGATTTAATTTCTAAAAATATGAAGGGGCAGTGTGATGTGCCATAGAGCATCCACAAACTGCCATTTCAGGCCAGCCGACCTTAGAAAGCCACTGAAGAGAGTTGTTTTTAATGGTGTTTTGGCATCCAGCTTCCCACACCTCAAGTACTTGGGGTGGAATTGTTAATCTCACATTGCAGTACAGTGAAAATAGTGGGATGGAAATCAAGCTAGAAAATTGAGCTAGCTATTATTTCTTTGCTTGCCTCAGAGTTGACAAGATACCATAAGAGACTGTACATGGAAGCCTCTCAGATCATAAATGGCTAAATTTATTAACATAAAAAATATGTTGTGGATACTGACGTGATGGCTAATCTGTCAACTTGACTGGGCTAAGGGATGCCCTGATAGCTGCTCAAACATCATTTCTAGGTGATCTGTGACGGTGTTTCAAGAGACTAGCATTTAAATCAGTAGACTGAATAAAGAAGACTGCCTTCACCCATGTGGGTGGGCATCATCTAATCCACTGAAGGCCTGAACATAAAAGGGGAGGAAGGGTAAACTGTTGGGACATTCATTTTGTGCCCCTAGACATTGGTGCTCCTGGGCCTCAGACCTTCAGACTAGAACTTACATTATTGCCTCTCCTGATTCTCAAGCCTTTGGGTTTGGAACTAAACTGGCTTTCCTGGGCCTTCAGCCTGCAGAAGACAGATTGTGGGACTTCACTTCCATTTTGCTGAGCCAATTTCTCATAATCTCTGCATATCCTATTGGTTCTGTTTTTTTTTATTATTGTTTGTTTTTGTTTTTATTAGAACTAATACAGCCTACTATGTATCTATAAGACCCCTGGGTGCGGGGAAGGGGAAAGACCCCTGGGAATGCAAAGATGAACAAAATTAACTTTCTGCCCTCAAGGAATGTTGGAGTCTCCTGGGGCAGACAATTTCAAAACACTATATTAAGTTTTTTTGTTTTTTTGTTTTTTTTTTGAGACGGAGTTTCGCTCTTGTTACCCAGGCTGGAGTGCAATGGCGCGATCTCGGCTCACCACAACCTCCGCCTCCTGGGTTCAGGCAATTCTCCTGCCTCAGCCTCCTGAGTCGCTGGGATTACAGGCACGCACCACCATGCCCAGCTAATTTTTTGTATTTTTAGTAGAAACGGGGTTTCACCATGTTGACCAGGATGGTCTCGATCTCTTGACCTCGTGATCCACCCTCCTCGGCCTCCCAAAGTGCTGGGATTACAGGCTTGAGCCACCGCGCCCGGCCCTTATATTAAGTCTTAATATGGAATAAGAATAGGGTATTGTAAATACACAAAAGTAGGAAGGGCTCTCTGATCTCTAAAAAACAATTACATATTGTGAATGAAAAGGACTCTGATTTTTCAGTGTATACTCAATCTTTCTCATCTTTCCATAATTTTCTTCAGTAAACTTATTACCACCAAACATAGTACACATTTGTTTATTACCTTATTACCCATCTCTCCCAACTAGAAAATAAATTTATTATTACACTGGGCTGTCTTTGTTGTCAGCTGTATCCCAGCAACTGGTGTAATACCTGGCACTGGCATATACAAGACATTCAAACACTTGTCAAATGAATAAAAGTGCAAATTCGGGAGGTAGGGGGACACACAACTACACAAAAGTTAGAGGAGAACAGTTTGCAAGGGGGCTAGGAAATGAGTAAGAAGACCTCTATGAGTTGAGGTGGCAAGCAGAAGCCAGATCACAAAAGCCCTTACTGCTAGGCCTTGTAGTTCGAATTTTATCATGAGGGTAGGAAAATGGCATCAGATATATGTTTTAAGAGATCAGTATTTTTTTTTCACACCATGTGAAAACAGAAGATGCCATCTATGAATCAGAGTGGTCCCTCACCAGACAATCTTTCCAGCCTTCACAATGTGAGCAGTAAATTTGTTGTTTATTTAAAACAACAAAAACACCATTCTGGCACTCTGGTTTGGAAGATTCCTGTTTCAAAAATGGCGGATTAAGCCCCATAATTATAGGCTGTTTGCCACAAAACTCCATTAAAGTGACATAATACATAGAAACAAATCCATAGCGCTGGGAATTCTGAGGCATTTCTAAGAGCTACAAAGTATATGGGATCAGAATGATACAGAAACCAAAACTGCCAATTCTTATATAAAGTCACTGTTCTAAAAAGTACTACCAGGGCAGTGGCTCTTAACTTTTGGAGGGGATGGTAGACATAAACACCTTTGGAGAATACAATGTAATCTACAAAACATTTTATCAGAATAATAAAATTTGGGGTACCCAATTTTCCCTCACATTTTGGGTGTACCATGTCATCTGGAGCTCCCAACCCCTGAAATCTAAACAACTGGCTTGAAACCTGTGACAGTTCTAGTCAGTAAAAGTCTAAAGCCCTTCTCACGATTTTTACTAATTCACAAGAATTACACCCTCCTGCACCTAGAGTTCAAGCCACCTTTCATGCTCTTTGCATTGTATAATACTGCAATGACCAGACAACAATAGGGCAAGGAACTCACAGATTAGGCAAGGAAAATGAAGCAAAAACTCAGAAAACTGAATGCCCGTGCCAGGCAGTATGCTAAATCCTAGGGATACTGCAGTGAGCAAGGTAAATATGGTTCCTTGGCCTCAGAACGATAGTCCACAACAGAGTGAGATAAGCCTTAATTGATTATCAGTGCCTAGAAGTAGAGAGTCCTATAAAACAGCGGTCTCCCAACTTTTCTGGCACCAGGGACCGGTTTCAAGGAAGACAATTTTTCCAAGGGAGTTGAGGAGGGACAGTTGGTTTCAGTATGATTCAAGCTCATTACATTTATCATTAGATTCTCATAAGGAGTGAGCAACCTAGATCCCTCGCATTCCGAGTTGACAATAGGGTTTGAGCTTATATAATAAGCTAATGCCACAGCTGATCTGACAGAAGCTCAAGTGGTACTGCTTGCTGGCCCACCAATCACCTCCTGCTGTGCCACCTGGTTCCTAACAGGCCGCAGACCATGTACCAGGGTTGGGGACCCCTGTTCTAAGAGGAATAACCAGAATGTTGCCCAATCTGCAAGATCAAATGTTTCCTCAATCTAACTTTCAACCAGAAAGGCTGAAAGACAAAAAGAAGTTAGCAAGGCCGGGCCCAGTGGCTCACAGCTGTAGCCTTTATTTCCTGTACTTTGAGATGCCGAGACAGGCCAGGAGTTCGAGATCAGCCTGGCCAACAGAGTGAAACTCCATCTCTACTAAAAATACAAAAATTAGCCGGGCGTGGTGACTGTAGTCCCAGCTACTTGGGAGGGTGAGGCAGGAGAATCCCTTGAATCCAGGAGGTGGAGATTGCAGTGAGCCAAGATCACACCACCACACTCCAGCTTGGGTGACAGAGCTAGACTACGTCCTGGGGGGGAAGTTAGGTAGGTAGCCCAGGGAATGAGGAAGTAGAAGTTGTGAAGGTCATGACAAGATGAGTCTGAAGAGCAGGCCATTCAATAAAATACATACGATAAGGCCGGACGCGGTGACTCACGCCTGTAATCCCAGCACTTTGGGAGGCCGAGGCGAGCGGATCACGAGGTCAAGAGATCGAGACCATCCTGACCAACATGGTGAAACCCCATCTCTACTAAAAATACAAAAAAATTAGCTGGGCGTGGTGGCGCGCACCTGTAGTCCCAGCTACTCGGGAGGCTGAGGCAGGAGAATTGCTTGAACTCAGGAGGCAGAGGTTGCAGTGAGCTGAGGTCACGCCACTGCACTCCAGCCTAGCGCCTGGTGACGGAGAGACTCTGTCTCAAAAAAAAAAAAAAAACGATAAAATTCACATCAAGTGAATCACTTACATAGTCTAGGTGTGGTGGCTCATGCTCATAATCCCGACACTTGTGGAGAATGTGGTGGGAGGACTGTTTGAGCCCAGAAGTTCCGGACCAGACTGGGCAACATAGCAAGATTACCATCTCTTAAAAAATAAAAATAAAAAGTTACTCACATCAAGTGTACCCAATAGATATCCATTCCCTTCGTACATTTGAACACATCGTGATATTAACGTCTTAAGCAAACCCTAATCTCCTTGTCTATGAGGTTGCTTGTGGGCTATGTGCCAGATGCAAGTATGTATTATTTTACATCTTTAGAACAAATATAGTATCCCTATTTCACAGTCGGGAAAACCGGCTCTCAGAAGCGAAGTAACTTGTTTATTGTCCGGCGTCTAGTGAGTCGCAGAGCCAGGAACTGAACCCGCCCATTTTCACCCCATACTTCCAGCTTATTGCCGACAGCTCCCGAACTGGAGCCAGCCAGCCAAAGGGTTTCACCAAACGTGCTTTGTAATGGGAGATTCTTGCCTTCTTATCTTTTCTCACGTTTGCTTCTCTGCCAGAATGTCCTCCCCCACTTTCCCCAGAACCCAAGTTCTCCTAATCATCTTTCAAAATCCCTTTCTCTCAACCACTGATGAGCCGTGCCTATTTCTCCTTCAAATAACTCCCTACGGTTTCTAGCTGGTAGTCTTCTATTTACCACCTCATAGCCTTTTTATTTACATCCTACAAACGATCGTCCAGCCCCGTGCCGTGGGACCAGGACGCTGCCTCGACCACGGCGGTCTCTTGGAAACATGCTGATTTGAATCGAAACTGGTGGCCGTTTCCCAACCCCGTCTAGCAGTCCGACGCCTCTTTTCTCCTAGCCAACTTCAGGTGAGCTGTATCAACTCTATCCGTGCAAATTTCTTGCTACGAGAGCATATTATGATCTCTGATGCTGCCTCGGTGCTGAAGACCTCCCAACCCCGCAACGCTTAGCAATCACCGGCTTCCTCCTCCACTTGGCTGCCTAGGAGATCCTCTTCCGGGGCAGAGGTCGCCCCGCCCCTCCCCTCGTCTCCTCCAAGATGGCGAGCGGCGGCAGCGGGGGGGTTTCAGTGCCTGCGCTGTGGAGTGAAGTGAACCGGTATGGCCAGAACGGCGACTTCACGCGCGCTCTCAAGACCGTCAATAAGAGTAAGTGTCGGGGTGGGCACCAGGGCGGGCCCAGGCCGGCGGGAGGATGCGGCCTGTTTCCGGCACGCGCGACCGCCTCCGGTAGGCTCGGGAAGGGGAGACCCCCAAGATTCCCCCCAGTCAGCGCCTGGTTCGGGCCCGAACGCCCGGCAGATGCAGGTCGCACCCCTTCGCTCCACCAGGTCATCCTGGGGTCCCTGGTTGCTTAGAGCCACGTGTACTTCCCATTTTAGCCCCCACGGGAAGCAAGGGAGGGTTTTAAAGAGACCGCAGCTCCCGGGGCCCATTTCAAACTGTTTTCTTATTTGACTCCTTCTCTTCTGCTTTATTTCACAAATATGCCACATTGCTGCTTTTTCTTCTTCATCTTAAGCGCAGTGATCCAGACTGTATTGCTGAGGGAGCTTGTTTTCTTTGGCCGCTGAAGGGGCAGGAACCTGCTTGGGACACGTAGTTTAGAAGCTGTTGCTGACAAGGTGGAAGCTGTATGGATTCCACGGGGCGAGAGGAAAGGGCTGAATCTGGATGTCAAGCCTGTCATTCCCGTAGATAGAATCTCTTCAGTGTTATTAAGCTAGGAAATAAGTGTGTGGAAGCACCAACACTTGAAATAATGTCGGAAGAAAAGTTGGCCTGTTTTTTGTTTTTGTTTTTTTTTGTCCCTGTAAGGGATAATTTCAGGTTTTGCTGCCTTTGGTGTGAGGTTCAATTCATCATACTCTTTTATTCTTTCTACATACCTGGAACATGTCCATGCTACTTAATGTTCTCGGCGGTGCGCAGTTCTTCTCTACTGAAGATACAGCCTGTGCATGTTAGATTTGGAAATGTAACTACCAAGGCAGGGCCTAGCTGTTCAGAGTAGCAGTAACTAAAAAGGTATGTCAGTAACACACAAACCTATCTAAATAATTTTCAACACTCTCGTGCTGGGTTAACGTGAACAGTAGTGATTGTGCCCACAGTGCACTTCTGGTGATTTCAGACATTTAGAAAAATAGCTACGAATTAGTGTTATTTGATCCCTAAATTTCTTTGAATTAACTCTAACCTTCCAACCAGTACGATATGCTTAGTAGTAGTGTAGTATTTTGCAGGAATTCTTTAATCAGCAAAGGTTGTCAACCTTGCTCACCAATGTGTTTTCTTAATTGGTAGAAGTTCTTCTGATTCTTTGAGAATTGGACTTCTGTAGTTGCACAGGAGCAAGAGTCACTATGATCCTGGTCATTTTAACACTGAACAGCTGTTAGCATTGAAACTTGCCACCTGAGTTCTTCCTTATACTTCTCTTTGGTTGCCTTCGGTGAAAAGAGAATATTTTAATGATTTTTGGAAACGTTGCCATCAAGATAAATTGCCTTTGCGTTATACTTTATAATTTATTTTTCCAAAATATTCTCATTTCATGTTGTCAGTAACCTTATTAAGTAGGTAATACTTTTGTAATCATTTCGTAACTCAGAAAACTGAGATTTGGCTGTTAAGTGTTATGTCCAAGACCCCCAGGCATTTGGTGGCAGGCTTGTACCAAACCTACGTCATTTGCTTCTGAATTGTACCTGAACTTTTTCTCTGTGAAGTAATGAAATATGTAGGATGTAGCTTGCATTTCAAGATGAAAAATCTGGAGACGTTGCTTCTTCTTTATTTCACTGCACTTTCTTGATACATGCGTATTGGGAATCTTTATCTCATTGAAAATTTAATCTATAACTCTGCTTATTGTCACTTCTTAAGTTAAAAGTGAAGATTAGTTGTTTTTTGGGTTTTGTTTTGTATTGTTTCCTGTTTTTTCTGGTTGTTTTGACCAATTATTTCTGTTGCAGCAAAATTTCAAATTTAGCTTTCAGAGATACAGGGTGGGAAAATTTAGGTAAAAATGTGAAAAGGAAATGGATTTAAAAATGACTTTCCTAAAATTGTTCTCTAGTATTACAGAGCAACAAAGATGATGTAACTGCCCTGCATTGTAAAGTGGTATGCCTTATCCAGAATGGAAGTTTCAAGGAAGCCTTGAATGTCATCAATACTCACACCAAAGTGTTAGCCAAGTAAGTGATTTAGTTAGTTGCTTGTACAGTTATTAGAAACACTTAGTATAGCTATCGGCTGGGCACAGTGGCTCACGCCTGTAATCCCAGCGCTCTAGGAGGCCGAGGTAGGTGGATCACGACGTCATGAGTTCAAGACCAGCCTGGCCAACATGATGAAACCCTGGCTCTGCTAAAACTACAAAAATTAGCTGGGCATAGTGGCACCGGGAGGCTGAGGCAGGAGGATTGCTTTAACCTGGGAGGTAGAGGTTGCCATGAGCCAAGATTGTGCCACTGCATTCCAGCTTGGGCAACAGAGTGAGACTCTGTCTCAAAAAAAAAAAAGAAAGAAAGAAACACTTACTATAGCCATATTCTCTTCCATGATTTTTTCCCAACTATTTGCTGATTTTTTTTAACCTTGTTCCTTTTACTTGTCAGTAGTGTTTCTGAAACTGTAAGGAGTACTAGTAACTTTTGTTCCTTTCATCCTTAGGGAGCCTTTTTTTTTTTTTTTTTTTTTTCCTAACCACTGTCTTCCCTTTGAACCACTAAGGAGGTGAACCATAGAGAGTTGTGGGGTATAATTATGAGGAGGATGTAGGGAGAATAACTTAGTAGAAATTTCTTTACTGTTATACATAGGCTCCAAAAAAATATGTATTGAAATTAAGCTTGCAGCATATAAACAAACAGTATAAAGAGAAACAATGAATAAATAGTTATTTGTAGGAGATGATACGAACAGGTTAGATTTGGGTAGCAGTGGGAATAAAGCCTCTTAGTGTATCTCTTTTTTTTTTATATTTGAGCCATGTAAATGTGTTAGAGATTAAAAATTAATTTTAAACTTTATTAAAAATAAAAGGGAAATAGAGGCTGCTGCTTTTCTCCTATTAAATATGTTTGTGCTAAAATTCAGTGTTTTGATTTTGGGCTATTTTGTGAGATAAGAGACATTTTCAAAAACATTTTGTTAATGAGTCTTGGATAAGAATATTTATAAAAATACATTTTTTTTTGAGACAGAATTTTGTTCTTGTTGCCCAGGCTGGAGTGCAGTGGCGCCGTCTTGGCTCACTGCAACCTCCACCTTCCAGGTTCAAGTGATCCCCCTGCCTCAGCCTCCTAGGTAGCTGGGATTACACATGTGCACCACCACTCCTGGCTAATTTTTATATTTTTAGTAGAGACGGGGTTTCACCATGTTGGCCAGGCTGGTCTCGAACTTCTGACCTCAAGTGATCCACCCACCTCAGCCTCCCAAAGTTCTGGCATTACAGGCATGAGCCACCGCACCTGGCCCAGAAGTAAATTTTTTGTTAGGTAAGTAAATAAAGGACATTGGTCTTTGCTTTGATAGACATTTTTCCTCATAGATTATGGTTGAAACATCAACAATGAGGTGTCACATTAATGTGGATGAATTTTTTTTTTTTTTTGAGACGGAGTTTCACTCATGTTACCCAGGCTGGAGTGCAATGGCGCGATCTCGGCTCACCGCAACCTCCGCCTTCTGGGTTCAGGCAATTCTCCTGCCTCAGCCTCCTGAGTAGCTGGGATTACAGGCACGCACCACCATGCCCAGCTAATTTTTTTTTTTTTGTATTTTTAGTAGAGACGGGGTTTCACCATGTTGACCAGGATGGCCTCGATCTCTTGACCTCGTGATCCACCCGCCTCGGCCTCCCAAAGTGCTGGGATTACAGGCTTGAGCCACCGCGCCTGGCCCAATGTGGATAAATTTTTAAACGTGTGTATGTTAGTAGTATTTACCAGTTATTTGGTTACAAATACTTCTTTTAAGATTTCTAGTTATTTTTTCTTTGCTAATTATTTCTTAAACAAGTTTAAAGAAGCATTATGTGGCTTACTCCTTTGTTAATGAATTTAAGAAACTTATAAACCTATTTAAAACAGCCTTCAGATTATCTTTGTATCTAAGACAATTATTTAGCAGATGAATGATTTCTTTCTTAAGTGTTTATTTCAAAAGGCCAATAATTCTAATAAGAATATTCATGAAAGAGAGGCTAGGGAAATTGGTAAATGCTTAATTATATGTTTGATTGATATACGTTTACAAGCTGTCTGATATTTGGACAAGTCTCTAACCTTTGTCAGTTTTCTCATCTGTTTTGGGGACTAAATCCAGAACTTAGAACAGTGTCTGGTAAGTAATGGGCACATTGCATTGATAGATAATAATCAGATACTGGTTTTTTTCCTTCTTCAGTAACTCTCTCTCCTTTGAAAAGGCATATTGCGAGTACAGGCTGAACAGAATTGAGAATGCCTTGAAGACAATAGAAAATTCCACCCAGCAGACAGACAAACTGAAGGAGCTTTATGGACAAGTGGTAATTACTGCTTTTAAATACATGTTGACAATCATCCTGAGTGAGCATGACTACCTCTAGCAAGGAGCAGGGATGAGGAAACCCAGCCCATCCTGATGCTCCGCAAAACTGGCCACCAAACCAGTCCTTGAGGTTTGAATATATTCCCTCTTCTTGATCTTCATACAAACAGCTGCATATATAATGTGCTATGAACAAATGACTTCCTCAGGGTAATTAGAAATTCAAAGAAAATGAAAGAACTAGTCTGTTTAATTTGGACTTTTTAGTTAGAGAGATGAACCACGTTGAGCTTGTATACTTACACAGATTTGAAATAGTATTTCACTGATATTTTGTTCTAAGTTTAAAATAAAGGATATCATGATAGATAAGAATTTAGATGATTCTAGCCCATGAAATCGTGAAAATATTTTAAAGTATTTTGAGACATAAAATTAAGCCTAATGCAAAATAGGGCTGTTAATGACAAGAGGATAGGAATGTGTATATTAGAGCTAGCAAAACCCCCTTAAATTTTTTTTGTTTGTTTTTGTTTTGAGACAGAGTCTCGCTCTCTTGCCCAAGCTGGAGTGCAGTGGCATGATCTCGGCTCACTGCAACATCTGTTTCCCAGGTTCACGCAATTCTTCTGCTTCAGCCTCCCTAGTAGCTGGGATTACAGGCATGCACCACCTCACCCAGCTAATTTTTTTTTTTTTCGAGTCGGAGTTTTGCTCTTGTTGCCCAGGCTGGAATGCAATGGCACAGTCGTGGCTCGCTGCAACCTCTGTCTCCTGGGTTCGAGCAATTCTCCTGCCTCAGCCTCCTGAGTAGCTGGCGTTACAAGCATGCGCCACCATGCTCAGCTAATTTTGTATTTTTAGTAGAGACAGGGTTTCTCCATGTTGATCATGCTGGTCTCGAACTCAAGGCAGGTGATCCACCTGCCTCAGCCTCCCAAAGTGCTGGGATTACAGGCAATTTTTATATTTTTAGTAGAGACAGGATTATGCCATGTTGCCTAGGCTCGTCTTGAACTCCTGGCCTCAAGTGATTTGCCTGCCTTGAACTCCCAAAGTAGTGGGATTACAGGCATGAGCCATTACACGTAGCCTCCTCCTAAAGACTTTTAAATGTGAATTTAGGGCAAATAATGTTGCATTGAATCTATTGTCCTCAGGAGGTAGTATGAATTTAATAATACAAATGAATTGAGGAAAGGTTTGGACAAATTCATGGATTATAGGCCTATAAAAAACTTTTAAGGTAAACTGGATAACTTCAGCGTAATTCTAGCGTTTTGAGGTTGATTAAGGACACCAATCTGTGTCATACATAGTGGACTAATTGACCTAGAGTGGCAGTTGTTCTTTTAGCACAAGTTGAATGAAATCACTAGGAATTCTGTTGTGTCTGCTTGAGACTGACCTGTGTGACAGCTGGTTTCTGAAAAAGATAAAATGAAGATTGTAGTGAACTCCTAGGAAACGTTAAGGTTTTTTCTTAACATTTAATTTCGTTACTGTTTTACTAATTATTTTGTGTTCTGGAAAAATATTTTTATTGTAATTTCAGATCTAGGTAGCAGGGTTGAATTCTGTAGAAAGGTTTTCTTTCACAACCTATTTAGGGACTTAACTAACTTCAAGGAGAAAGGTAAAGAAAATGACTTTTCTCAACTGAATCCTGCCTGTAGGTCTGCAGTATAATAAACATTCATTATAAAAGTATTTTCAAAAAGTAACTTTTTGGAAGTATTACTAGTACGTGGAACTAATTTAAAAATTATAAAACATAAACAGTTGATTGTTACATTATGCTGGACTAGGATTCTTACTTAATGGTTCCAGAAAAGGCTTGTATGGTATAAAGACATAGCACCATATTTGTCTCCGATTTTTTACTTTCTATTTATTATTCAGTTATACCGTTTGGAACGCTATGATGAATGCTTAGCGGTATATAGAGATCTCGTCCGAAACTCCCAAGATGATTATGATGAGGAGAGGAAAACAAACCTTTCAGCAGTTGTTGCAGCTCAGAGCAATTGGGAAAAAGTGGTTCCAGTGAGTATCCTTGTGTACCCATACAGTCATGAAGTAATATTCATGTTTAGTATTTAACTGGCATTTTGTCCCCTGACAGGAGAACTTGGGCTTCCAAGAAGGCACGCACGAGCTGTGCTACAACACTGCATGTGCACTGATAGGCCAAGGCCAGCTGAACCAAGCCATGAAAATCCTGCAAAAAGCTGAAGGTTGGAAGTTTGTTAAACTTATCTGTAAATATAATGTGCATATAACTTTGTAGAGTATCTTCTAAAATTGCATCTGATCTCTGTGAAATTAGTAAATGGAAGTTATTGATACAGTGACAATTTCTCAAAGTTCATGTGGTCTTTCACTTTTCTTTTTTTTTTTTTTTTTTGAGACAGAGTCTTACTCTGTCACCCAGGATGGAGTGCAATGGCACGGTCTCAGCTCACTGCAACCGCTGCCTCCCGGATTTGAGTGATTCTCCTGACTCAGCCTCCCAAGTAGCTGGGCTTACAGGTGCACACCATCACACCCAGCTGATTGTTGTATTTTTAGTAGAAACAGGATTTCACCCTGTTGGCCAGGCTGATCTCGAACTCCTGGCCTTAAGTAACCCACCTTCCACAGCCTTTCCAAATGCTGGGATTACTGACATGAGCCACCATGCCCAGCCAAGTCTTTGTCTTTTTGACCATATGTCTCCTATATTTCTAATCCCTACGCCAGTCTATTAGTCCATTTCCAACCATACCAGACCTTGAAGTTTGAATTTTGAGGAGCCGGTTTTGAACAAGTTACTATGAATGCTATATGTAAATTGAGTTAATAAATGTCAACCATTTACAATAGTACATGGCATATAGTATAAGCATTCAGTAAATATTTGTTACTGTTATTGTTGTTAAATAGGTATTCAAGAAATAACATGGTGGGCCTATGTGTGTGCACACATATATACTACATTCATGTATTGATAGCACCATTCAAGCACATTGTTTTTGTTTTTTTTTGTTTGTTTGTTTTTGAAATGGTGTCTCACTCTGTCACCCAGGCTGGAGCACAGTAGTGCAATCTCACTCAGCTCACTGCAACCTTCACCTGCAGGGTTCAAGTGATTCTCCTGCCTCAGCCTCCTGAATAGCTGGGACTACAGGCATGCGCCACCACACCTGGCCAATTATTGTATTTTTAGTAGAGACAGGGTTTCACCATGTTGGTCAGGCTGGTCTCTAACTCCTGACCTTCTGATCCGCCTGCCTCGGCCTCCCAAAGTACTGGGATTACAGGCATGAGCCACCGCGCCTGGCCTTAAACATGTTTTAAGTCCATTTGGTATATTTCTGTGTGTAATATTTGCATGCTTTGAAGCTTTTTTGGGGTGGGCCACAGCAGGGGACAGAGTCTTGCTTTGTCACCCAGGCTGGGGCGCAGCGGTGAGAACTTGGCTAACTTCACCCTTTACCTCTCAGGTTCAAGCAATTCTCATGCCTCAGCCTCCCAAATAGCTGGGATCACAGGCATGCGCCACCATGCCCAACTAATTTTTGTATTTTCAGTAGAGACGGTTTTCACCGTGTTGGCCAGGCCGGTCTCAAATTTCTGTCCTCAAGTGATCTGCCTGCCTTGGCCTCCTAAAGTGCTAGGATTATAGGCATGAGCCACTGCACCCAGTTGAAGCTTTTAATTAAGAAAAAAATTAATTTATTAGAGAACTATGTCTGTTATTAACACATGAAACATTTTGACTTTGCTTGTGCATTCATTTTCCCTGGAAGCTGTAAAAGTGATGTAGAGATTGCAGTTATCATTGGGATGGGAAAAAAAGGTGAAACAAAGTCTTTTTTCTATTAAATATTAGGGGTTAAAATGAGCAAAGTGTTACTGTTAAATGTTGAAGGTTAAAGTAGGAGCAAAGGTTAGAACATCATGAGAAGAAAAACCTGTTTAAGAATTGTAATTCCTTGGCTGACTGCGGTGGCTCATGCCTATAATTCTAGCACTTTTGGAGGCCGAGTCAGGAGAATTGCTTGAGCCTTGCAGTTCAAGACCAGCCTGAGCAATAGAGTAAGCCCTTGTTTTTTGTTTGTTTGTTTTTGAGACAGAGTCTCACACTGTTGCATGGGCTGGTGCACAATGGTGTGATCCCAGCTCCCTGCAACCTCTGCCTCCTGGGTTCAAGCGATTCTCCTGCCTCAGCCTCCCAAGTGGCTGGGATTACAGGCAACCACCACCATGCCCAGCTAATTTTTTGTATATTTAGTAGAGATGGGGTGTTACTGTTTGGCCAGGCTGGTCTCAAACTCCTGACCTTGTGATCCACCCACCTCAGCTTCCCAAAGTGCTTGGGATTACAGGCGTGAGCCACCGTGCCTGGCCGTAAGCCCACATTTTTACAAAAAAAAAGTATATTTAGCTGGGTGCACCCAGCTAAATGTGATCAACAATTAAAATTTCTCAATCATACCCAATGAAGAATATTTTCATACATTGCAGGTTTAAATATAAGAGTAATAGAGACTTTTCAGTGAGCAGTTTGGTGACGTGTAGCAGATTTTAAAAGTTGCACACCCTTTGATCCAATAATTTCACTTCTAGAAACTTACTTTGAGGAAATGATTAGATAAATTTATGCATGTGTGTATGAATATTCATTGAAGGGATATTCATAAGAACAGAAATTTAGAAACAGCATGAATTTCTGTACTATTAAAGGATTGGCTAAGTTTTACCATAATCACAAAATAATTACTATACAATCAATCATTACAACCAATAACATTTTTTAAAAATACAGTAATGTAGATCTGTGTTTATTGTAATAGAAAGATGTCCACAGGATATTGAATGGGGAAGGCAGGTTTCAAAATAGTATCTCACTTGCATTTTAAAATGGAGCTGTGCATTTACATCAAATGAAGCTGGGTATGGTGGCTCACACCTGTAGTCCCAGCTACTTGGGAGGCTGAGGTGGGAGAATCACTTGAGCCCAGGATTTCAAGGCTGCAGTGAGCTGTGATTAAGCCACTGCACTCCACCCTGGGCAGCAGAGTGAGACCCTAACGTTTAAAACAAACAAAAAATATTTAAAAAACTAAATAACTGAAACACTAGCAGTGTTTATCTCCGAGTGGTAGGATTATTTATTTTTATACTTTCCTATAATTGATATTTTACAATTAACATTTACTACATTTATATTTTGTAATGCCCTTTACAAATGTTTTTAGCATAGAGACAACAAATAAAAGTGACAAAGAGCTAGGAAAGTCAGAGGCTAATAATATATATGCAATATATTTGAGGCTAATGTAAATTTCACAGTTGCTTGTTATTGTGCTTATCGTGGAATCTTCTGCCTAGGAATTTAGATCTTGCTCTTTGGAATAGTGAAAGAAATGGGATTTACCCAGCAATAATGCTTTTAAAACAATTTTTCTTGTATAGATCTTTGCCGCCGTTCATTATCAGAAGACGCTGTAAGTATTCCATCATTGTTAAACCTTAATTTTATACTTCTGACTAATATAAATTACTGAGAGGCTTCATTGTACTGTTTATTGACTTTTTTAAAAAGATGGTAATTCAATAAATAGGAATCACACAAGAAACCACCCTCTTGATCAGTTATTTGATCAAGTCTATTAGAGAAAGAAATCGCAATACAAAAAATTTTTATATACCTTAAATATTTCATTATAAATTTATACAGTATAAATTCTCCTATTTTAGGATGTAAGGCTAAGGTCTTTGAGGATGGGTCTACTCATAGGAGTTCCACGTGTATTTCTTATCTAATGACATAATTCAACATTCACAATTTCTCCTTTTTTTTTTTTTTTTTTTGAAATGGAGTCTTGCTCTGTTGCCCAGGCTGGAGTGTAGTGGCGCCATCTTAGCTCACTGCAACCTCCACCTCCTAAGGAGTAGCTGCGATTACAGGCACGTGCCACTGCACCTGGCCAGTTTTTTTTTTGTATTTATAGTAGAGACGGGGTTTCACCATGTTGGTCAGGCTGGCCTCAAGCTCCTGACCTCAGGTGATCCACCCACCTTGGGTCCCCAAAGCGCTGGTATTACAGGCACGAGCCACTGCGCCCAGCCAACTTTTTTTTTTTTTTTAAAGTGTAACAATATCTTAAAGACAGTTGATAAGCACTTTCATTATAGAGTCCTTAAAGATTTTTTTTTTTTTAACCAGTCTCTTAACATTTTTTGGCTCACCAATTAGACATTAACTTTCTTTTAGGAATTTACCTTTACCATGTCTTTCTGAGTATTCAACATGATTTACATTGAATTATGTCTCTTTTCTAATTCATAGTTCACTCTCCTTTTTTTTGGCGGGGGGGAGAGACAAAGTCTCAGTCCGTTGCCTAGGCCTGGCTAATGTTTTGTATTTTAGTAGAAACAGGGTTTCACCGTGTTGCCCAGGCTGGTCTCAAACTCCTGAGCTGAGGCAGTCCGACTGCCTCGGCCTCCCAAAGTGCTATTATTAACAGGCATGAGCCACCATGCTGGCCTTTGTTTGTTTTTTGGCACAAGATCTTGCTGTTTCACCCAGGCTGGAGTACAGTGCTGTGATCGTAAGGTCACGGTAACCTCAAACTCCTGGCTCAAGCAATCCTCTCACCACAGCCTCCTGAGTACCACCACCATGCCCAGCTAATTATTTCCTTCTTTGTAGAGATGGGAGTCTCGCTGTGTTGTACAGGCTTGTCTCAAACTCTGGGCCTCAAGCGATCCTCCCGCCTCAGCCTCCTAAAGCACTGAGATTATAGGCATGAGCCACCATGCCCAGCAAATAGTTATTCTCTTTAATATTTAAGTTTTGTCATTTCCTTATCAAACGCAACTGCATAATGGTTTTGAAAACAAACATATCTGACTCCTGGTCAGCAGATACTTACCAGGTGAGAGCAGGAGTATTGGGTTGCTAAAGGAGAGTTATCTCCTAGTCTTGAGTATTCATAGTACAGCCTTTTCAGAAGGAGAAATGTGGATTAACCTGGAGCATCAGTTAAGAGAACTACTACTTTAATTACAGAATTTGTTCAATTATGGGATGAGTTTAAGTATAGAATTAGTTCCAGCTTTTGAAGTTTTTTGTACAGTGTTAATTGGAATTTTATAGTTTTTGTATTAGAGTTATGGTAGAATAAAGAGAAAAGCATTTTTAAATGTGATTTTTATAAGAATTATGTTTCCAGAATTTTGGTATCATTATAAAAAGATGTACTTGCATTCTGGTTTTTTACTTATATTTTTTAATTCTTGGGTTTTAAAGGATAATAATGATTAGTAAATGGTATTCCTAAACTTGTTATCATGTTCTTCTAGGATCTTTTTGCCTTTTTTTTGCTTTAGATACTTAGACGTCGAAATCTTTTTGCTGTTTTCATTTAAACTTCTCTCATGGTGGCAATTTCTAAAGAACTGACTCTAAGGGAAAATTTCTGAAATTGTATGTCTTCTTTAGGATTGTATCTCTTTTGAATATTTGGATCATTTGGTAAATATGTAGATCAGTTTGGAAAATTTATATGAGAAAAATGTTTCTTTCTCTTAGGATGGGACTGAGGAGGACCCACAGGCAGAACTGGCCATCATTCATGGTCAGATGGCCTATATTCTGCAGCTTCAGGGTCGAACAGAGGAGGCTTTGCAACTTTACAATCAAATAATAAAACTAAAGTAAGTGAGTTGTTAAAAGGAAGTATCTTTTATAGGGGATGGGGTTTCTTTTTGAAGGTTTGTTTGGTTTTGACTGTTGCTTTTTGTTCACAGACCAACAGATGTGGGATTACTAGCTGTAATTGCAAATAACATCATTACCATTAACAAGGTATGGAATATTTGTGGCTTTCCTACAGATGTATTTTACCCTGAAAGCTCATCACCCTAGTTTTAGTTTTGTTCTAGGTTAGGCTAACTGTTCATTGTAACATGAAAAAGTCCAGTTGTAGCAAAATCACAATGGACAGTATTACTTAATTCTTCTAATGATAATGATGCTACAAGGTATATTCAAGTAATACAGCTTTTTTGTAATAGATCCTAGACTTTAAGATCCTCCCCTTTTCCTAGTGTGTAATAATATAAAGACTCTCTCTTTGTAAGAAATATAAATTGTTGAGGCTTTTAGACTTTAAGTGTATGCATGTTTTATGTGATTTCCGCTATGGAACCTGAGTGTGCAAGTGTTGTTCTTTCTATAATTTTTTCTTGAGTTTTATTTTTTAGGGGGTATGGACAGGTGCCCTTTCACCTCCACCATATGCCATCCCATGTAAAATATTACAAATATATAAGCACTTTAGTTTAACTTAGAGTACTACTGTACTAATGTCATTAGCCACCATTAGGAACACTCTTTTAATGGAAAAAGCTTTCTTTTTCCTTTTTTTTTTTTTTGAGACTCTCACCCAGGCTGGAGTGCAGTGGTACAAACATGGCTCACTGTAGCCTCAGACAATCCTCCCAAGTAGCTGGGACCCCAGGCACACACCACCATGCCCGGCTAATTAAAAAACCAAAAAAATTTTTTTGTAGAGACAGAGTTGCCATGTTACCCAAGCTGGTCTCTAAACTCCTGGGCTCAAGCAGTCCTCCTGCTTCAGCCTCCCACATTGCTGGGAGTCCAGGCATGAGCCACTGCACCCACCCTAGAAAAATATTTCAAGTTCACATTTGAAATTCAAATGAGTGGAAAGTAAGAAAAGTAACATTTGAACATATGATCATCTAAATTCTAGAGGGCATAGCTTGTAGAAATTGCAAAATAAGGTATTTTTGTAGTCCTAATACAGTCCAAGATTTGTGCTGTCCCTTTTTTTCCTTCAAAAAGCTCAAAACAAGCTGTTAATAGTAGAAAAATAAAATGGTAATCTTGTTCTTCATTTCTTCAAAGCAGTTCACTTGTTAAGCTCTTTTATATCTAGAAAGCCTCCTTTGAGAAGGCTCTAAAAGGAGTGGGGCTAGATTCTGAGATAAATATATGTGCATGGGTAGATTTGAATTGCAGAGATTTTGTTTACTTCTGTGAACTAAGATAAATTTATATGTATCTTATTAGTTTAAGCACCCCAGTCAGGTAGATATATTTAAGCTCTCCTTTTGTGTTTATGTAAAGTTAATTTAAAAAGGAATAAGTTGAAATCTGAGATTGTGTTAATGGTGGATAAACTTTTCTTTGTTAGGACCAAAATGTCTTTGACTCCAAGAAGAAAGTGAAATTAACCAATGCGGAAGGAGTAGAGTTTAAGCTTTCCAAGAAACAACTACAAGCTATAGAGTTTAACAAAGCTTTACTTGCTATGTATACAAACCAGGTGGGTAGTCGTGGCTAAGCCTTTTGTAATATGGTATGTGAGGAATAATAAGGATATTATAGTTTTTGTTTACATTTTGTCTTCAACTCATAAATACATATTTTTTCCTTCCTCAGAATATTATATATATAATTCGCCAGGCACCGTGGCCCACACCTGTAATCCTAGCACTTTGGGACGCCAAGGCGAGCAGATTGCCTGAGCTCAGGATTTTGAGACCAGCCTGAGCAACATGGCGAAACCCTGTCTCTACTGAAAATACAAAAGATTAGCCAGGCATAGTGGTGCACGCCTGGAGTCCCAGCTAATTTCTTAAAAGGGTGTAGGGTTGACATCTTTTAAGGGGAAGAAAACAGTATTCACACTTTAAATGAGATGACTTTCTCATTACCTTATTTCTTTTTTTTTTTTTGAGACAGAGTTTCACTCCTGTTACCCAGGCTGGAGTGCAATGGCGCGATCTCGGCTCACCACAACCTCCGCCTCCTGGGTTCAGGCAATTCTCCTGCCTCAGCCTCCTGAGTAGCTGGGATTACAGGCACGCACCACCATGCCCAGCTAATTTTTTGTATTTTTAGTAGAGACGGGGTTTCACCATGTTGACCAGGATGGTCTCGATCTCTTGACCTCATGATCCACCCGCCTCAGCCTCCCAAAGTGCTGGGATTACAGCCTTGAGCCACCGCGCCCGGCCTTCTACCTTATTTCTAATTTGATTAAGATAGAATCATCAAAGGTGCTAGCCATGATTATAGATTTAAGATCCATCTTTCATTTTTGCTGTGTGTCATCACATCAAGTTATTAATGTTAAGGAGATCAATTCTAACTCCAGTAAGCACTCTAATTCTAATTTTATACTCTTTTAGAGCAGAAGTTTTAATGGGAAAATGAGAGGCAGTAATGTTTTTATTATTTAGAATTGAGTCAAGTTATTCTTAATAGTTTAGCAAGAAATACGTATGTATTTTGTTGTTTTTGAAGCAAATGCTTATACTTGATGTGTTTGGCTTTTTTTAAAACAGTTTTAGAATTTAGGCATCCAAGTGAATGTTAGAACTTGTCCTTTACTAAAGGCTTTTAGAGCTTTTAAATTCA
>NW_022436945.1:42523460-42594524 GCF_009761245.1 Sapajus apella
TGAGACGGAGTTTCACTCATGTTACCCAGGCTGGAGTGCAATGGTGCAATCTCGGCTCACCGAAACCTCCGCCTCCTGGGTTCAGGCAATTCTCCTGCCTCAGCCTCCTGAGTAGCTGGGATTACAGGCACGCACCACCATGCCCAGCTAATTTTTCGTATTTTTAGTAGAGACGGGGTTTCACCATGTTGACCAGGATGGTCTCGATCTCTTGACCTCGTGATCCACCCTCCTCGGCCTCCCAAAGTGCTGGGATTACAAGCTTGAGCCACCGCACCCGGCCTTGGAAATCATTTTCTTATAGGAAAAAATTGAGAATAGATCCTGTAAATGGATTCTCTCACCCTAGGCAGTTCTTCCGTTAATATTTGTTTTAGCTGATTTTCCCATGCTTATTTTCTTTTTGGTCATTTACTGTTTAATTTCATTAACCAGTTTACTGTTGTTATGGGGGTTGGGTATCTTCTAGGCTGAACAATGCCGCAGAATATCTGCCAGTTTACAGTCCCAGAGTCCTGAGCATCTCTTACCTGTGTTAATCCAGGCTGCCCAGCTCTGCCGTGAAAAGCAGCACACAAAAGCAATCGAGCTACTTCAGGTAAAATAAATTACTTGAAAGTGTCAGGCATTTGCAGCCTTGTTACATTTTCATCGTGCTGTAATAATCTACAAGCATGTAAACGTAATGGGAAAACTAATCGGAAATGTACCACTACACAAATTCCAGTGTCATTTTAGTTAACTCTTGGGCTATAGCTTTGTTTTATATAAATTTGTATAATGTTGATATTTTGTCATAAATGCTGAAGAATGCTGTTTTGTTTGGAGATCTATTTAAACTGAGTTAGGGGATTGTTTTAGGTTTACTGATACCAGAACATGCTTAACCTCTTTTTCAGTAGTTTCATCTCCACTGCGTTCCACTCCAGAACCTCGATTATGGAGATACTTTGTTTTCATCAACCCAAACCAGCTATTATATTGCATATTTAAATTTCCTGAATATAAACTACATTGGAAAGTTGGACAGGTACAATTGGGATCATCCTGACAGACAAAATTGCCTAACAAGGACACTCAGTGAAGAGACACTGCCCCCTGCCAAAAAAAAAAATTTGTTTAGTGATCTTTATTACAGTTGACCCTTTGTATCCTTGAATTTTGCATCCAAGAATGCAACCAACTATGGATTAAAAACATTTTGTGGTAATCACCAGGCATAGTGGTTCATGTCTGTAATCCTAGCACTTTGGGAATTCCAGGGAGGCGGATCACCTGAGGTCAGGAGTTCAAGACTAGCCTGGCCAACACAGCAAAACCCCATCTCTACTAAAAATACAAAAAAGTTAGCTGGGTGTGGTGTTGCGTGCCTGTAATTCCAGCCACTTGGAAGGCTGAGGCAGGAGAATCACTTGAAGCTGGCAGGAGAAGGTTGCAGTGAGCTGAGATCATGCTACTACACTCAACCCCACCTCAGAAAAAGAAACAAAACATTTTGGGGGGGAAAATGCATGATTGCCTCTGTACTGAACATATATAGACTTAAAAAATCATTATTCCCTGGGTAATACAACAACTATATACATAGCATTTACATTGTGTTAGGTATTACAAGTAATCTAGTGATAATTTAAAATGTATAGGAGGATGTGTGTAGATTATACGCAAACACTGTACTTTTATATAAAGGGCTTGAGCATCCTTGGATTTTGGAATGGGGGATGGTTCTGGAAGCAATACCCCATTCCAATGCTGAGGGATGACACATTTCTCTGTTAGTGACGTACAGAAAACTTGACATTATTGCAGTTACTTTTAGAGCATACCTTTTAAAAAAAGATGTTGAATAAAAATTTTCCCAACTTAAGATTTTGATCTGCAGCCAGAATATTTTAAAACTGGATTTAAAATTTTATGTAGCCAAGTTAAGTAATTGTAATGTGTACAATTAGTTGTGTAAATTAAATGTGATTTTTTTTCCCCCCCGAACTGAAAAAATTTAGGAATTTTCAGATCAGCATCCAGAAAATGCAGCTGAAATTAAGCTGACCATGGCACAGTTGAAAATTTCTCAAGGTATTACTGGTGGTTTTCATCATGCTTAAAATATCATTTTAATGAAAACATGGTTGAAATGCTTCTGTAGTTGTGAACTATGTGGTTTTAAGTTTTTTGTGTAATGTTAAAGTATAATCACTGTTTCAAACATACAGCTAGATTGTATGATCTCCAACAGATTTAGTAGTGAGGTAATTCCCCTTTTCTTGGATTATTCCTAAATTGTTAGAATGATTTTCAATCCATGTCTTCAAAGTTCTGAAGCAAAGGATTCCTCTGTTCCAAAAGACCATACATACCACTCAGATTGCCTGAGTGTGTCACATGCAGAAATGTTTATGCCTGTATGATTACTTTGCATCATAATTTTCAGAATTTCTTAGCTTGGCCCTTTATCCTTTATTTTACACTTTGCCACCTATGTCTTTGGGCTTGGGGAAAGGTAGTAGAATTTAATGAGAACTGATGTGTTTAAATCTTAAATAAAAACTGCCAATGTTTTTGTCTGCGGTTTTGATCCAACCTTGGTAGTCACTAGCCACATACAACTATTTTAAGTTTAAATCAATTAAATGAAATTTAAAATTCATTCCTCGATTATGCTAGGCATGTCTTAGAAGCTTAGTAGCTATATGCAGCTAGGGGCTAACGTATTGGACAGTTCTCACATTTCTTTATTTTCCTTACTTACCTCTCTTTTTCCTTCTCCTCAGCCCTCTGTCTTCTCTTCCTTGTCCTTTCCTTGATCTTTTTCCTCCTGTGTTTGTTTTTGCAAGGATTATTTATTATCTTGAAATTACTGAGAGTCTGTCAATGATTTTTTTGTTTGTTTTTAAAGATTGGGAATTTTGAATTATTGAGGTTTGCAATGAGTACAAAATCAGAATTTAACACCATAGGAAATTTTCCATTGCACTCATATCGACAGTAACATATTTCAAGGCCTTTAGGGAAGGACCCCCACCTTCAAGTTACAGTCCGAAAAAGAAGAAATAGAACTCAGCAGACTGGGAATTGGGAGACTTCTTTTCTGGTAGCTGCTCTGCCATTAACTTTCTTTGTGAGCTAAAGCAAGGTATATTATTTCTTTAGAACTCAATTTCCCTATCTGTAAATGAATAGAGTTCACCATCCCCAAGACCCCAAAGCTTATATATTTAGAGATGTTACAAAATATGATTTATGGTTGCTTTCCTAAGGAAAAGTAGTGGGAGGAAGTAAAATTTTTTTTTTTTTTCATAATATGTTTTCTTCCATGTAATGCTGATTTTGTTTACCCTCCTAAGGTAATATTTCTAAAGCATGTCTAATATTGAGAAGCATACAGGAGTTAAATCATAAACCAGGCATGGTGAGTTTAAAACATTATAAAATTGCAAAGTAGTTGAACTGATTATTTATATGTCTAATGTGTATTCACTTTAATTTCTACTTATATCCTTTTATGTTCATAAGGCATGGGAGTAGTAGTTATAATAGGAATAGTTGTCTGGTATAAATTTAATTTTATTCTCTGCTCTGGTATTGGTTTGTTATTCAGTCAAATGTGCCAGGCATTATTTAGGCCTTATATTATCACTGAAAGCCAACCTCAAATAATCTCAGATCTGTATAGGGAATTTCTTAGCCTTTACCATTTTCATCAGTATGATTTCTTTAAATTAAAACAATTTCATAATAGTAGCTAACAAATTGAGTTTTTAGTTTTCTGATTATTCAAATATCACAGGTTTCAATCACTAATATAGCTGTAAAAGCATCTTTTCCATAGTAGAAACTAATTCTGTAGTGACAGTATGTGCATCTTTTGGTCAGGGACTGTTTTATGCATGTTTGTGTTCTCTAACATGGCTTATGTGCAGTCGGCACTCAGTTAGTGTAGTAATATGGTAGTGCTTTCCCTTGAAGATTCATATTTAAAGGATCGTGCTACAATTACTTTACCTTAGAGTCAAATATAGTATATAACTGAAAATAAAATGTTTCTAGTATTTAATATATAGCCTTATTTTACCTTTCAAGGAATTTATCCATTTCATTTTGGTTGCTGACTTTATTAGCGTAAAAGTTTTTCATTTTATTTATTTATTACCCTTTTTATATCTTCAGAACCTCTTTTATTCCTGATATTGGTGGCTCATGTCTTCTCTTTTTTTCTTTTTCCCTCTGATCAGCCTGTCCAGAGGTTTATCTATTTTCCTAAGTTTTCTTTTTTCTTTTTTCTTTTTTTTTTATGAGATGGAGTTTCACTCTTGTTGCCCAGACTGGAGTGCAATGGTGTGATCTCGGCTCACCGCAGCCTCCGCCTCACGGGTTCAAGTAATTCTCTTGCCTCAGCCTCCTGAGTAGCTGGAATTATAGGGATGCCGCACCACGCCCGGCTAATTTTGTATTTTTAGTAGAGACAGTTTTTCCATGTTGGTCAAGCTGATCTTGAACTCCAGACCTCAGGTGATCTGCCCACCTCAGCCTCCCAAAGTGTTGGAATTACAGGCTTAAGCCACCACACCTGGCAGTTTTACTGATTTTTCTTAAAGATCCAGCTTTTTTGTTTTTTTTTTTTTTCTATCCTATTCCTACTGCTCATCATTCCCCTCCCCATCCACTTCAGCTGTATATGCCTCCTTCCTGTCCCTCAGCCACACTAGGCAACTTTCTTACTGGCTTGAAGCAACTTAGGCCGTGTGGGATTCATCATGAGAGTTCAGCCACTCTGTTTATACCTCACTGATCGTACATTGAATGTCCAGCAGTGTCTTATTGTATAAACATTTCTAAGGGCTTATTCTCAACTTCTGTACTTACCAAACCATTTGTGAACTGGCACTGCTTTAAGGAAAGGTTTATTTTACAGATAACTACCTTCATATTTGGAAAACACCGTTGTTCATGGTATTTCTAGAAGTAAAGGGACGATGTTCTCTAAAGGGAGTAGTTTTTATGATAAATCAGATACTAGCGGCCTTTATTTGCTATTTCTTCAGTGTTTTTTATTTTCGAACATGGTATTCTGGGAGTGAAGGGGGAATTCACTGATTTATACCTTTGGCTGTGTAGGTATCTGCATTAGTGACCATGTATAGTCATGAAGAAGATATTGATAGTGCCATTGAGGTCTTCACACAAGCTATCCAGTGGTATCAAAGCCATCAGGTAAATAGGTGGAGTAAAATGTTATGAAGGCATGTTTTTACCTAAAAATAAAGATGTAGTAGTGAACAATTTTAGGCAAACTGAAGTATTACACCTCACTGTTTCAAAAGTGAAATACCATTTAGACTATCAAGTTCATTTTTTTCAGTATACCAGATCCAAATTAAGTTATTAGAAGTAAGCAATGGCTGCAAATAGAAAAAAGAAATAGCTTATTTATGTTTATTGAAGCACCTTACTGTATGTTTACATGCATTTGTGTATATAATCTCAAGAATAAGGATAGTAATAGTACATGATTGCATTTTTAAGAGCTCATCCTAAATAGCTAGAGAGTCCATGAGTGGTAGTAGCACAACAGTAATACATGGAATAGTTGTTTATCATGTCTCTATCTAGTAGGAATATCTTTATTTCCAGTATGGATCTCTGCATGGGCAGTATCCAACTTACAAATATACATACGCACAGGTGGCATTTATATTGTTAGTACTGTTAGCAGTGGAGGGGCATCAGTGCTCTGGGAAAGTATTATATTAAATTAATGTTTGAGAATGATGGTGGCATATCTTTAAGATTTGATTATTATAGGGCTATGTTTCCAGTTGTAGATACCCTAAATAGAGATAGGTTGTTTTCCAAATTCATCAATTGATGATTACTTGTACAATTGATAATTTGTCCATCTGCTTTCCTGCACATATGTGAATGATTTTGTTGTTTTAGGCATTCAATGAAACTTAAGATGAGCAATCTAATGCATAGGTGTATTTCTTAAAGGTCTAATGAATATAACTGCATTTACTTGCTAGACGTTTAGCTTGAAACTTTTTTTTCCTCTTTATTGAAACTGTAGCCCAAATCTGCTGCTCATTTGTCCTTGATAAGAGAAGCTGCAAACTTCAAACTCAAATATGGGCGGAAGAAGGAGGCAATTAGTGACCTAGAACAGCTATGGAAGTAAGCTCTAAAATGTGGACATGTAGAAATAACACATTTATTGTTGCTAGTTGATATGAGGGAGTTACTTGTTTATATTACTTTCTCCAGTTTTATAAACTGTTCAGTAATTTTCTTATTTCTTCTTTTAGACAAAATCCAAAAGATATTCACACCCTTGCACAGCTTATTTCTGCCTACTCACTTGTAGATCCAGAGAAAGCCAAAGCGTATCCTTTTGGTTGTTGTTCTATACAGTTCCATACAGCTCCTCAGTAGCCTGGTAGGTCTCTTTTAGTATCTGTGTTTTGACCAGAGCTTTTTCAGTTGTAAATTGTAACTAACAAACCCTCCTTTTAAGTAGTAAAACCAAAAACGAGAATTTATTGATCAGTGTGATTGAAAAATGCAGCAATAGATCCAACTTGGGGTTTAGTTTCATCCAGAAGCAAAAATGAAGTCAAAAGGGTATAGTCTCTCTTCTTTCAGGTTCGAGTTCAGCAGCAAGGAAAAGAAAAAGCATACTTTTTGTGGGTAGTTTCACGTGATTCTGAAATGTTATTTTCGGATTCAACTACTTAGGTCACTTGCTTGTCTCAGGCAGTTACATGATAAACGAATTCAGTGCCCTGATTCAGCTTGGATCATATGTGCTAATGTAATCAGTGTGTGTTCCTGAAACTGTGGTGGGTTGGTGGATGCTAAGCAGTCACAAGTCGTAAACTTGATAGTTGTTTTGGAATGGAGTTTGTATTAATCCACCACCTTGCTCCACATCACTGAGTTAAGTAACAGAGGATTAGATTATAACACTTCATGTCTCCTTTCAGAATACTGTATTGATAGGACTTGCAATTGTTATTGTATAGAAGATTTACAAAAATTTTTGCTTTTGTTGAAGGTCATCAAGAAAAGACAGTCTTCCAGTTTCAATAGCTATATTGGCAGACATAGACATCTATATAAATGTGTGTGTGTATCTTATGTTCCTGAACTCCTGTTCTATCACAGTCTTAGTAAACACTTGCCATCGTCAGATAGTATGTCTCTCAAAGTAGATGTTGAGGCTCTTGAAAATTCTCCTGGTGCTACATACATTCGGAAGAAGGGTGGAAAAGTTACCGGAGATAGTCAACCAAAGGAACAAGGGTATGTTTTTCATTGTAACGTTCTCTAATGCTCATTTTGCATTAGACAAAGAATAAAATATACATTCTCATAAAAATTCCATGTGAATAAAGTTATGGTTCTCTTTGTTTCTTTTCCTTTTCTTTCACTGTACCCAGCTCTTTGTCCTTATTTCCTCCCTTTTTCCTTCAGCCCAAAATTAACCTCTGGTATTAATTTAATGTATTCTTCCAGAAGTTTTTCTTTGTGTTTATACACACAAGTGGTTTACAAATATTTTCTTTTTCTTTTCTTTTCTTTTTTTTTCGAGATGAAGTCTTGCCCTGTTATCCAGGCTGGTGTGCAATGGTGCAATCTTGGCTCACTGCAACCTCCACCTCCTGGGTTCAAATGATTCTCCTGTCTCAGCCTCCTGAGTAGCTGAGATTACAGATGCCCGGCTAATTTTTATATTTTTAGTAGAGATGGGGTTTCACTGTGTTGGCCAGGCTGGTCTTGAACTCCTGACTTCCTGATCTCCTCGCCTTGCCCTCCCAAAGTGCTGGGATTACAGGCGTGAGCCGCCTAGCCTCAAATACTTTCTCTAGATTTATTATTTATTTATTTATTTATTCATTTATTCATTTTTTGAGACAGAGACAGAGACTTGCTCTGTCTCCCAGGCTGGAGTACAGTGCCACAGTCTTGGCTCACTGCAACCTCCACCTCCCAGGTTCAAGCAGTTCTTCCTCAGCCTCCTGAGTAGCTGGGACAACAGGTATGCACCACCATGCCCGGCTAATTTTTGTATGTTTAGTAGAGACAGGATTTCACCCTGTTGGCCAGGCTGGTCTCAAACTGCTGATCTCAAGTGATCCACCTACCTCAGCCTCCCAAAGTGCTGGACACCACGCCTAGTTGTTCTTTTTATAAGGAGGGTTGTATTGTACTTGGTGTTTTCTAACTTGCTTTTATTTAATGAGTTTTAGAGATCTTTCCATGAACTAAAATGTAGGCATATTTCCTCTTTATTATGCATAACATGTCATAGGCTGGATGTGCCTTCCTTTACTTGTAATTTATTGTACATTTAGTACGTCATTTAGTATATAGTTTATTTTGCTGATTTGAAGAAAAAGTCGATTTCATTTACTAACAAGTCAGATTTTTACTCTTGCCTTGTTTCTTACATTGTCATCTTAAAAATACAGTTAGCAGAGACCTACGGTAAAATGTTTAAGGTTTTACTTTTGACGCAGAATGAATAGAGCATGGAAAAGATAAAACATTTACTTAGTTTTGTGACTCTTGTAAGTTTTTACTACTTTCTCCTTTTTTGAATGCCTTTTGATATCTAAATTTTTTCCGAACTTAAAAAAAATACAGCAACGATTGATTTCTTCATAACAAACTGCATTTCATAAAAAGCATTATCACTCTCATAATAACTACTAAAACCTTTAATAAGGAATTGGAGTCTCAAATAGGTTACATTGTTTTAAATTCCATTTTATAAAATTATAAATTCAGTCTGGATCTTAAATGGATTTTCAATTATAACTATTTAAATATGTTTACTATTTTTTTTCTCCACCAAACAGGGTTGCGTAGCTACTAAGAACACACAGTTCCTCCTTTAAGCCTGGCATGGTGGCATTTAACTATAGTCCCAATTACTGGGAGGCTGAGGTGGGAGGATCACCTGAGCCCAGAAGTTTGAGGCTGCCGTGAGCTATGATTACCCCACTGCACCCCAGCTTGAGTGATAAGAGCAAGACCCCCGTCTCTAAAAATAATAATAATGGTTTTTTAAAAGTTTTAAAAAATCTTCTCTTTTTTCTTAGACAATCATTAAGAAAGACATTGACTTTTTAAACTTTTAAGTTTCAGCACAGTATTTTCATTAGATATTATTAATGCTCTTTGTTCTTATTAAAAGTTAGTATTTTGTTATACTAAATTTTAGATGCAAAGTTTTATTAGTTTCTTTTAACAATACACTATGTGATAGGTTTATGTGAGGTGTTGACCAGAAAATAAATCATGGTCCTTGCTCTCAAAATAATTTGAGGCCAGGCGTGGTGGCTCATTCCTGTAATCCCAGCACTTTGGGAGACTGAGGCAGGCATATCACTTGAGGTCAGGAATTCGAGACCAGCCTGGACAACATGGTGAAACCACATCTCTACTAACAATACAGAAATTAGCTGGGGTGGTGGCACATGCCTGTAATCCCACTTACTCAGGAGGCTGAGGCAAGAGAATCACTCGAACCCAGGAGGTGGAGGTAGCAGTGAGCTAAGATCGCACCACTGCACACCAGCCTGGTGACAGAGCAAGACTCCCTCAAAAAAAAAAAAAAAAGAACTTGAGTCTAGCAAAAGGAAATAATATATTTAAACAGTAACTTCAATAAAGGTTACACCTGTTGTAATTGTACAGGGCATAGAGGAGTATACCAAAGGGAATAGTCAGGTCTTCCTGAGGACAGTGGGAAGTTGGGAAAGGCTTCACAGAGAACATGATTGTGTTGACTCTGAGGAAGATGAGGAGGACAAGGGAGGCAAAGGGTGAGCAAAGGCAAAGAAATAAGAAGTGGCAGAATACCCTTGGGAAATGTTAGTATGGCTGTGGAGTGTAATTTGTAGGGAAGACAATTAAAAGAATACTATTACACAGTCTGGGTAAGAGATGAAACAGTCAAGTCAGATACACCATTTCTTATTTGGGGTATCCTAAGAGAACTTTCACAATTGAATGACTTGTAGAGTGAATTTTTGATAGAAAGTGTTGCTGTCTCATGTTTTTATTTCACTGTTTAATATTTCTTTAGTTATATCACATAAGAGTATATAAAGAAATATATATTTTTATGTCTTTCTCTTACTAGAGCTTTCAGAATTTTTTTTTTTTTTTTTGAAACGGAGTTTCGCTCTTGTTACCCAGGCTGGAGTGCAATGGCGCGATCTCGGCTCACCACAACCTCCGCCTCCTGGGTTCAGGCAATTCTCCTGCCTCAGCCTCCTGAGTAGCTGGGATTACAGGCACGCGCCACCATGCCCAGCTAATGTTTTGTATTTTTAGTAGAGACGGGGTTTCACCATGTTGACCGGGATGGTCTCGATCTCTTGACCTCATGATCCACCCGCCTCAGCCTCCCAAAGCGCTGGGATTACAGGCTTGAGCCACCGCGCCCGGCTAGAATTTTTTTTTTTTTAAGAGTCTCATTCCGTTGCTTAGGCTGGAGTGCTGTGGCGTGATCTTGCTCACTGCATCCTCCGCCTCCTGGGTTCAGGCGATTCTCCTGCCTCAGCCTCCCTAGTAGGTGGGCTTACAGGCACGTGCCACTACACACAGCTAATTTTTGTAGTTTTAGTAGAGACGGGGTTTCACTATGTTGGCCAGGCTGGTGTGGAACTTCTGACTTCAGGAGATCCCTTCTGACTTCAGAGAGGCCGCAGCCTCCCTTCCAAAGTGCCGGGATTACAGAAGTGGCACCAAGCCACTTTCAGAATGCTTGACAATTATTTTGAAGTGCTTATTTTTATGCCCTTTCAGTACCTTTTTTGGTCAGTGTACTTATGGATTTTACTTATATAAAAAATTAATAAACACAGTTTTAAAATACAAAAGATAAAGTGTAAGAGGAAGTAAAAAGTCTTGCATCTTTATCTACCCTCTTCCCTCCCAGGGCCATAACAAATGTAACTTGTTTTGCATCTCCTTCCAGAGATGTTCTTTGCATGTATTTTACCTATACATATTCTTCTGGCAAAAAAATTTATTCCCTAAAGTCTTGCCAAAAGTAGAGTAACTTACCAAGGGATTATAGATATACATGCTTGTGCAAATTACTTTTTACATAGACTTAATATGTGCCACTGACAAACTTTTTTCCATGTAAACCGAATCTGTTTTCAAATTGTCACCTCTGTTTTCTAAACTACCTTCCAAAAATTATAGTATCTAAAGCTTAATTGACTTTAACCTGAATCAAATCTTAAATCTTAACTTGTTTGTTAGCTTGGTGAGCTGATACCAAAACTTCACCCATGTTTATGATAAGTGCCCAGCTAACTGTTTTATAGAGCACTTACTTAATGCTCTATAAATATTTTATCACAAAGATGGTAATGATTTTTTTTTTCTCTTCGTAGACAGGGAGATTTGAAAAAGAAGAAAAAGAAAAAGAAGGGTAAGGCATTAAAAAAAGTCTTCATATAGATTTCTTTCTACAAGATAATTGTTTGATTTTAGCCCTATGTAGAAATACTTGTACATAAATATACTGCCCTCTCTTATATCTTTGAAAACTTTTTATCTTGACTACAGCTAACATTTAATTTTATTCTATTACTTTAAAGATTGCAGTTCACCAGTTTGCCTAAATTCAAATTGTTGCTCTAACACACTTTTATTGTGTGACTGTGGACAGGTTATTTAACATACCTGCCAGAGTTATTCATATGTAAAATGAAATATGATAGTTTATACCTTGTAATATGAAATGAGATACTACATGTAAAGTTCTTAGAGTTGTGCCTGGGACAAAAGTACTCATTATGATGTTTCTGCTACACATACTACAAAATTCCATCAAACTGGCTTAAGAAAATTTACTGTTTACAAAATTGGCAGACTGGAGGAATGTTAGCATCAAGGTTGGTGGATTCAGTATTTGTATCACTTTGTTCTGCTGTCCATAAAACAGAATCCCATTAGAGTCATGCAGTGTATACTGGAAACAGTCAGGGCCATATACTTGTCATTTATAACCATCACAACAAAGAAGGCCTCTCCAGACTTCGCAAGTATTTTTCATTAATCTGATTGGGCTAACTAGGTCAGTATTCAGCCTTGAATTATTAACCAGAAAAATAACATGCATTGATTGGCTTAGGGTGTGGTTTTAATCTCTGGCAACATTGGGTGGCATTACCATGCTTTGTTTTACCTAGTCAGAGGTAATCCTTGGAGCCACCCAAGTTCCTCAGTTTTTGAGGAATCTATGATATAAATTAGGTTGTTTCTTGATTTTGCTCCCTGCCATCTTAGGATACAGGTTTCTCAAGTCTAAGCTAAGTTTATTACCACTCCTTCATCTGTTTTCCAGCTACCAAAATATCTTTTCTCCTGTTCTTCTAGGAGTTTATTACCATTTTAGTGGAGTTCGAGGAGGGTACACAAGCTAATGTTTGTATTCACTTCACTGTCTAGCTAGAAGTCTTGTTGGTTCTTTTGTCACAGTACTTGAAAATTGGCAAATATTTAATATTTGTGTATTAGTAATACTGTGAGGAAACAGCTGATAACTGTAGGTAGTAATAACCTAAAACTTTACTTTCTTTTCTACTTCTGTAGTTTCCAGATGAATATTTTTAAAATTTACAAGTGAGGTATGATTATTGTAAAAAAAAGAAAACAAAGGGAGTTTATATCTGTTATTATAGAATAGCATAAAGAGAGCGAAATTACCTGCTCAAAATTCATGCTCCCAGCTGGGCTTGGTGGCTTACACCTGTAATCCCAGCACTTTGGGTGGATGAGGCAAATGGATCATTTGAGGTCAGGACTTCAAGACCAGCCTGGGCTACATGGTGAAAC
This sequence comes from Sapajus apella, assembly GCF_009761245.1. Lineage (NCBI taxonomy): Eukaryota > Metazoa > Chordata > Mammalia > Primates > Cebidae > Sapajus > Sapajus apella. The sequence goes on from NW_022436945.1 coordinate 42,536,322, forward strand.
CCGGTCTCTACTAAAAATTCAAAAATTAGACGGGTGGTAGTCCTGTGCACCTATAATCCCAGCTACTCAGGAGGGAGTATGCTCCCAGAGACAATTAACTTGTGTATGTGTATTTTTGTATATATAGAATCAAATATATAATTACATCATTAGGTACTCAAAGTTTTTATAAAATTGTTATGAACATAATATAATTTGTTTGAATCTTCTATTTTAGACTGGATTGTGAAGAATAATCCAGTTGTTGCAAATTATTATAGATGCACTTCACTTTTTATCCCAATTGTATAGCTTGCTATACATAGTGTGGACTTATTATAATGTAATAGATATTTAAGTTATTTTGCTATCTTAAAGAATATTAGCCCACCCATACCTTGCCCTATCCAACTTTATTTTTTTTTCTTTTTCTTGTTTTTTTTTTTCCCCCATCCAACTTTAAACAAAAAAAAAAGAAAAGAAAAAATATCACGGAGAACATTCTGTAACTTTGTATACTTTGGGTTTCTGCAGGATAAATTTCTAGAAGTCTATAAATTTTGAATGACACTGCCAGATTAAATTGCTCTCCACAAAGGCTATATATCAGCATACACTTCCCCTAGTGTGGTGTTGGTGAGTGCTTCTCACCATTTCACCAACACTGGGTATTACTGCTTTTAATATTTATAAGTCTGATGGGGTTTTTTACCCTTCTCATTTTTAGTTAATGAGGGTGAACATCTATTCAGAAAATGAATGACTTTCCTTTCTCCTGGCATACCTTAATTATAACTGAGTCCGTTTTTCTTTGAGTGATTTACATATTGATCAGCAAGAATTTTATCTTAAGGATTTTTATCCACTCCTCTATTATATAGTTTGTCTTTTAAATTTTTCTTAGAAATATATTTTTTACTAATTGAAAATTTTAAAATTTTTGTATGTGTATCTGTGAAGTCTTTCTTTATGGCCTCTGAATTTCTTTTTCATGCTTAGAAATAAGGCCTTTTCCCCCTTCAATAAAATTCAACACTCCTTCATGCTAAAAACTCTCAATAAGCTAGGTATTGATGGAACCTGTTTCAAAGTAATAGGAGCTATTTAAGACAAACCACAGCCAATATCATACTGAATGAGCAAAAGCTGGAAGCATTCTCTTTGAAAATCGGCATAAGACAAGGATGCCCTCTCTCACCACTCCTATTCAACGTAGTATTGGAAGTTCTGGCCAGTGCAATCAGGCAAGAGAATAAAATAAAGGGTATTTAAATAGGATGAAAGGAAGTCAAATTGTCTCTCTTTTCAGATGACATAATTGTATATTTAGAAAACCCCATCATCTCAGCCCAAAATCTCCTTAAGCTGATAAGCAGCTTCAGCAAAGTCTCAGGATACAAAATCCATGTGCAAAAATCACAGGCATTCTTATGCACCAATAACAAACAACCAAATCCTGAGTGAACTCCCATTCACAATTGCTATAAAGAGAATAAAATACCTAGGAATACAACTAACAAGGGATGTGAAGGACCTTTTCAAAGGGAACTACAAGCCACTGCTCAAGGAAATAAGAACACAAACAAATGGAAAAACATTGCATGCTCATGGATAGAATCAGTATTGTGAAAATGGCCGTACTGCCCAAAGTAATTTATAGATTCAGTGTTGTCCCCATCAAGCTACCATTAACTTTCTTACACAGAATTAGAAAAAACTACTTTAAATTTCCTGTGAAACCAAAAAGGAGCACCTGTCACCAAGACAATCCTAAGCCAAAAGAACAAAGCTGGAGGCATCATGCTACCTGTCTTCAAACTATACTACAAGGCTACAGTAACCAAAACAGATACATAGACCAATGAAGCAGAACAGAGGCCTCAGAAATAATGCCACACATCTGCAACCGTCTAATCTTTGACAAACCTGACAAAAACAAGCAATGGGGAAAGGATTTACTATTTAATAAATGGTGTTGAAAAAACTCACTAGCCATATGTAGAAAAATAAAACTGGACTCCTTCCTTACTATACAAAAATTAACTGAAGATGAATTAAAGACTTTAAGACCTAAAATCATAAAAACCTTAGAAGAAAACTTAGGCAGTACCATTCAGGACATAGGCATGGGCAAAGACTTCATGACTAACACACCAAAAGCAATGGCAACAAAAGCCAAAATTGACAAATGGAATCTAATTAAACTAAAGAGCTTCTGCACAGCAAAAGAAACTGTTATCAGAGTGAACAGGCAACCTACAGAATGGGAGAAAATTTTTGCAATCTACCCATCTGACAAAGGGCTAATACCTAGAATCTACAGGGAACTTAAATTTACAAGAAAAAACTCCATCAAAAAGTGATTGAAGGATATTAATAGACACTTCTCAAAAGAAGACATTTATGTGGCCAAGATGCATGAAAAAAAGCTCATCATTACTGGTCATTAGAGAAATGCAAATCAAAACCGCAATGAGATAACCGTCTCCCGCCAGCTAGAATGGCCATCATTAAAAAGTCAGGAAACAACAGATGCTGGAGAGGCTGTGGAGAAATACACTTTTACACTGTTGGTGGGAGTATTAATTAGTTCAACCATTTTGTAAGACAGTGTTGTGATTCCTCAAGGATCTAGAACCAGAAATACCGTTTGACCCAGCAATCCCATTATTGGGTATATACCCAAAGGATTATAAATCATTCTACTATAAAGACACATGCACTTGTTTGTTTATTGCAGCACTGTTCACAATAGCAAAGACTTGAAACCAACCCAAATGTCCATCAATGATAGACTGGATAAAGAAAATGTGGCACATATACCCCATGGACTACTATGCAGCCATAAAAAAGGATGAGTTCATGTCCCTTGCAGGGACATGGATGAAGCTGAAAACCATCATTCTCAGCAAACTAACACAGGAACAGAAAACCAAATACCACATGTCCTCACTCATAAGTGGGTGTTGAACAATGAGAACACATGGACACAGGAATGGGAACATCACACACCGGGGCCTGTCGTGGGATGGAGGTGTAGGGGAGTGATAACATTAGGAGAAATAACTAATAGAGATGATGGATTGATGGGTGCAGCAGACTATCATGGCATATGTATACCTATATAACAAACAATGTTCTGCACATGTATCCTAGAACTTAAAAGTATAGAAAAAAAGAAATAAGGCCTTTTCCCCTGCTAGATTATACAAACTAAACTGTCTCAAATAAGTTCATTTCAATTTTAATGTTATTTATTCCCAGGCTTAGACACATTGTTTAAATTATCTTGAAAATATAATGGACACATCTCTCATTTCTTTAAAATTGTTATGCAGGAAAATTGCCTAAGAATTACGACCCAAAAGTTACCCCAGATCCAGAAAGATGGCTGCCAATGCGAGAACGTTCTTACTACCGGGGAAGAAAGAAGGGTAAAAAGAAGGATCAGATTGGAAAAGGGACCCAGGGAGCAACTGCAGGAGCTTCATCTGAACTGTAAGTTTTAGTGCTCTACAATTGAGGGCACTTAGAACGTACATTGTTTCTGAGATTGACTCAAGACCATTAGTGAGAATTTGTTAATATATATTAAGTACGTATAAGAACTGTAGTGATATATCTTTGATAAATGTTTGTACTACACTTACATAAATGAAAGAAAATACATTGCCTTTGCAGACTAGTTCCTTTAGTTTTTGCAATACAGTCAAATAGTTTTAAGTATTCACAATATAATCAAATATATGTTGTGAAATATATGTAGTAAAACTTTAAAACTAGTTGTAAAAACTAAAATCTCAAAAGGGAACTAAATACACTGAGTCATTCAACTAAATATCTAGTAAGTAGATGTAAATAAATATAGTATGACTAGAAGTATTAGAAATGTTAATACGTTCTGCATGGTGGATGATAGGTTATTTTAAAATTTTATTTTCTGAGGCCGGGTGTGGTGGCTCATGCCTGTAATCCCAGCTCTTGGGAGGCTGAGGCACGTGGATCACAAGTTCAGGAGATCAAGACCATCCTGGCCAATATGATGAAACCCTGTTTCTACTAAAAATACAAAAATTAGCTGGGCCTGGTGACCCATGCCTGTAATGCCAGCCACTTGGGAAGCTGAGGCAGGAGAATAGCTTGAACCAGGGAGTCGGAGGTTGCAGTGAGCCAAGATTGTACCACTGCACTCCAGCCTGGCAACAAAGTGAGAGTGTCTCAAAAAAAAATTATTTTCTGGCCAAGCACAGTGGTTCACACCTGTAATCCCAGCACTTTGGGAGGTCAAGGCAGGTGGATCATCTGAGGTTGCAAGTTCGAGACCAGCCTGGCCAACATGGTAAAACACCGTCTTTACTAAAAATACAAAAATTAGCCAGGTGTGGTCGTGTGCGCCTGTGGTCCCTGCCACTCAGGAGGCAGAGGCAGGAGAATTGCGTGAACCCAGGAGGCGGAGGCTGCAGTGAGCCAAGATGGTGCCACTGCACTCCAGGCTGACGAACAGAGTGAGACTCTGTCTAAAAAGAAAATAAAATTTTTTATTTTCTAAGCTTTCTAAAAATTGGCATGTGTACCATGTTTTACTTTTCTTCAATAAAAACATTAACAATTTTATTCAAAAGAAAGGTTGATAAGGAGTTAGGGAACTTACCTTAAAAGAAGTGGAAAATGCGTGGGAGATTAAGTGTGATAAAACCCATGTACGTACATTTTTATATTCTTCCTTTTTCGAATATATGAGTGACCAAAAAGTAATCTGATCTGATGGTTTCAGGGATGCCAGTAAAACTGTGAGCAGCCCACCCACCTCCCCAAGACCTGGCAGTGCAGCAACAGTATCTGCCTCTACAAGTAACATCATACCCCCAAGACACCAGAAACCTGCAGGGGCTCCAGCAACAAAAAAGAAACAGCAACAGAAAAAGAAGAAAGGTGGAAAAGGTGGCTGGTGATGAGAATATTCTTGTTGCAGGCTGTTATTAAACTAGTCTCAGTGACACTAGGAATATAATAAAGGTAACACAGCAAGAAGCACAGAACTGCTCCCTCTTCATCTCCATATTTTCATAAATAATTTCTTGTGTTTCAGATGGGGAAACATCTTCCTCAAAGTCTGCCTATTGGTTGCCTCATAGCTTTGTACAGGTTATGAGGACTGAAAATAACTGGGCATTTACCCATGTTGGTATCTGTTGTATCCTTTATGTGTGTGTGCTGATTTGATCTTTTTTCAGTTTCAGAAACCTTATCTAAGGTTTCCCAGGATTTAAACAGAAACTACTTCTATTTCAGCTAGAGTCTGAAGATAATTGCTTCTGTTCAAGTCCCACTTTAAATTATGTCTTAGGAGGCCTTAGGAGACTGAAAGTGGAATCTTCTGAGCATTCCAGAATATCTGCTTAGAAATATCATGTGATAAAGAGGGACCTTCTTAATACACTGATGTTCTTCGACTAATTAAATGAATGGCCACAAGAAAAATAAATGTCTTAAATAATTTTAACCATAAATTTGAAATTTTCTGTCATGTGATACTGGAATATGGGATACTTTTCTATTTATATATGGCTCCTTTGTGCCCTATGTCATTTTCAGATTATGGTAACATACTGATTTAGTACCATGAACGAACTCAAGGAAAATATATCACTGTAAGAAGTTGACTCTTAGACCTGGTGTTCTGAGGTCAGATGGGTCTGGACTGTCTCAATCAGAAAGATTAATGACTATTATCAAGAACATGAACATTGGCTTCCTACATAAAGAGGAAATCGGTACCTGAGTTGCATACCAGGCAGTATTAAAATCTAACAGATCTGTTTGGCTCATTGATACATACCCAAATGGTGTCTCTTTCTAGTTATGGAATTTGACCATTCATTACCTTTCTCAATGTAATGAAGTATTTTACAGTCAATTTGTGGTGTAAATGTTGCTCTTGTCTTTCCTTGCTTACAAGCTACTTTCACATTGAACAGCTGTGAGACAGATACATTGGGATGCCTGCCCTTGTTAATATTCATTTTATGCTGCCCAAGATATCATTTAATTTAGACTTACAAGTATTTCCTTGTGATTATATTACTCTGTCCTTGTTAATAAAGTGCTGCTGTGTTTGACTCTGAACATATCTACCAAAACTTCTTCAAAGAGTTTTTTATAAAAGGCTTTCCTCCTTTACAAGAAAGAAATGGGGTGCTGCCTTTCTGTTTATTATAAGCAGAATCTGCAGTGGCATCTAAACAAGAGATCCTTTTTAAATACAAATGATGTATTGTAGCATAATAGTTTTTTGAGCTCTACAGAGAACAATCTTTTGGTAACAGTGGCAGATATTTATTCCTTCTGAATATATACCCCATTATAGGAATAACTGTAACTTATTTAGGATTTCATCATTGAAAATTTTGACCCAAGGCACAGCAGTGAAATTTACAATTATCAATTTAGTCGTTATTGGCAGGCATTGGTATTATTAGTCATTGCTGAGCAACTGAAACTTCGGTTCAAATAAGTTTTAATTGTCAAATGAAGTATAAACACATGAACTTTCTACTAATATTTCCTTTTGAATAGGTCTTTAACCAGTGCATATATCTACTTTGTCATATATATGGATGTGTATGTGTACATTTATAAAAACCAGTATGGATACATCCATTCACTGTGGTACATTTTAAAATAAAATATTTTAGCAGTGAATATGGATTAAGGTGTTTTGGGTGTTGGCATTTTATGGAGGACTTACTGGTTAGTATAACTAAGAATTTTCTTTTAAGCTGAGTATCAAACTTGTGTGTACTGCCCCTCTAATGGGACTGAGAGAACCACCATTAGATTAGTTTTGTACTTGACTGAAAATTCATCTTGGTGTATGTATAAACAGAAGTAAACCTTTGAAAAGTGATTAAGCACTGCATTTCCAGTGCTATTGGGAACAGCCAACCTTAAAAACATTGCATCACTCAAGCCTTCCGGAACCTGCCATTCATTATTCCTTAAAAGTTTCTTTGAAACAACAACAACAAAAAGAGTTTATTTGAAACAGATATAATGAAGGACAATAAGTTTTATTACATTAAAAAAATAATTGTGCTAAACTGTGAAATATACTAACGAGTTCAGTTTAGCAAGATAAAAGGAACCCTCCCGATATTTCTTAGCCAGTTTGAGAAACAATACCACCTTTGAGAAGCCCCTTGGGTGCCTAATTTACCATTTATTAAATAATTAGGAGTGACTACACTATTTAGTTTTGGTTTTAATACCGGGCATTACTAGCAGCTGTGATCCTGGCGTGTTATGTCTGAATAATTTTTTTGAAAGCGAAATACAGGCCGGACACAGTGGCTCATGCCTGTAATTCCAGCACTCTGGAAGGCCTAGGCGGGTGGATCACTTGAGGTCAGGAATTCGAGACCAGTCTGGCCAACATGGTGAAACCCCGTCTGTACTAAAAATACAAAAATTAGCCAGATGTGGTGGCTCACGCCTGTAATCCCAGCTACTCAGGAGGCTGGCTGAGGCAGGAAAATCGCTTGAATCCAGGAGGGGGAGGTTGCAGTGAGCTGAGATCGCACTACTGCACTCCAGCGTGGGTGACGGAGACTCCGTCTCAAAAGAAAAAAAAAAAAAAAATACAACGGGAACTTAATGGAACCCATTCACGTCTTTCTATTTGTCCCTAACTAATAATCCTGGGTAGTAGTCTGGAGACCCTCCTAGTGGAGCTTACTCGGGAGAGGGCGGAGAAATACACGACTTCGCATTGCAGGCTCTTGGTTGCGAGCTGGGGGAGGGCTGGGAATCCTCCCAGGAAGCTCTGGACTCTGGCGCCCCAGGGGTTCTCATGTAGGCTGGCCGGGCTGGGGATTGAAGCCGGAGACGTCAGGCGCTAAAGTCGCTTGGGATGCGGCCCGCTTGAAAGGCGCTTCTCAGCCACCCCGCCTGGCTGGAAGGAATCGCGCTAGGGACGCTTTTCCTGCAGCAGTGATCCGCCCCGCCGAGCTGTCCCGTGTCCTGACTGGCACTTCTTGGTTTCGCTTGCCTGGGCTCACCCCATCCCCTACACCTCCACCCTTTCCTCTGCGTACCCCTGCGTGTTCAGAGAATCGGCTGCGAGAAGCCCTCCAGCCGCGAGGTGGGCGGCGGTGTCGGGTTGGCGGCGCCAGCGGGTTGTCTACGCCGCCGGGCCTACGTCTCCACCGGGCGTGCACCGCGGGAGCCACACTGGGGCCCAGGGCCACGGCTCAGCGCCGGCGCGCGGCAGGAGGGAAGGAAACCGCGGCGCTGGTGATGGAGAGAGGGAAAGTGAAGAAGAAAGAGAAGGGAAAGGAGACGGAGAAGGAGAAAATTAGAGAAAAGGAAAAGGAAGACAAAAGAAAGGAGTTGGAGCAGAAAATTAAGGAAAAAGAAAAGGAGAAGCAAGAGAAGCAGGAGAGGAGTAAGAGAAAAGAGGATAAAAGGGAAAGGAGGACAGAGCAAGGGAAGGAGACAAAGAAACAGAAGGAACAATTTAAGGGACAAGAAGAGGAAGAGGAGAACAAGGACAACATCGTAACAGTGACAAACACCCCGCTCGAGCTGCTGGTAAGAGGCCCAGTGCCCAGGACGCCAGCCCCCAGGCCATTGTCAGCATTCAGACCCTGGCGCAGGCTCTGTTACGTCGGAGGCCCCGACCCGCGGGAGGGAATGGATCTCATCTGAGGGCCATTTACCTACGGGTGGAAGGGATATGCCAAATTTGGAACGACCCCTCGCCAGCCCCTTTTCCCTAGCCCCCTGCCCACCCTCGCCCTTATCGCTGCCTCTGTGTCTTAACCTTGGTCGGGTCTAGTGTTGAGGGACAAGAGATCTTTGTCTTCATAGGGACACGGGGAACGGCCCCTCTACTGCCCTTGGATCTGTCCAGCGCGCAACGCTAGCGCACAGACCACCTGACCGCACTTCGAAACCAGCCCCGAACCCTCCCCGCACGCAGGCTTTCTATGCGTTGAATGCGTTCTTTGTCAAAAGCGGCAGCGTTCCTGAATGTATGACGGAGGTGTTTGGGGACGCTGCCGTTGATGATTCCATTGTTTCAGACCACCAGTACCCTGAATGGATGGTGGAAAAGTTTTAACTGACAGGTCTTAAAAACCTGGCATTGTTTAGTTCCGCTGGATGGTCTCTGTGCTCCTGGAGTTCCCAAGCGGGCTCCTTGGCATAGAGCTGCATTCTGATTCTAAACAATTTGAATAATTAACAATTTCTTTTTCTTTTTTCTTTTTTGAGATACGGTCTCACTCTGATGCTCAGGCTGGAGTGCAGTGGCCCGAACTATACTTTGACCTCCCAGGCTGGAGGGATCCTCCTATTTCAGCCTGTTGACACTCCCACCGCCCAACCCCAGTGGCTGGCACTACAGGCACACGCATGCCCGGCTAATTTTTGTATTTTTTCTAGAGACAGTTTTGCCATGTAGCCCAGGATGGTCTCAAACTCCTGGACTCCAGTAATGCAACTGCCTCGGCTTCCCAAACTGCTGGGATAACAGGCGTGAACCCCCACAGATTAACAGAGATTTGATCTCTGGCAAAACACAGACTACATAGACCTATATATGGCTAAAGGAGTAACTTTTGACAAAGAACAATGGTGTTCAGAATCACATTTTGTGTCTGAACTCTTGGTTTAGAAATTAACTTTTCCTTAGGAGAAGATAAATATGAGGAAGGCTGAATGCAGAATTTCTAGGTAAGTTGAGCGTAGGGTCAGCAATGTAGTTGGAAAGAGAGTAGGGAACTGGTGTTTTTGTTTTGTTTTGTTGGGACAGAGTCTGGCTCTGTCGCCCAGGCCAGAGTGCAGTGGCGCAATCTTGGCTGACTGCAATCAACACCCCCTGGGCCCAAGCCATCCTCCCACTTCAGCCTCCCAAGTAGCTGAGAGTACAGGTGCGCACCACCATGCCTGTCTAATTTTTGTATTTTTGGTAGAGATGGGGTTTCACCATGTTGCCAAGGCTGGTCTTGAACTCCTGACCTCAGGTGATCTGCCTGCCTTGGCCTCCCAAAGTGCTGGCATTACAGGTGTGAGCCACTGTGCCCACCCTGGGAACTGTTTTTAATTCACAATATTTTATACAGCCTAAGATGTCATTAGTCTAGATAGGTACCACTAAGATAAAAAGCTGGCACAGTGGCGCACACCTGTAATCTGGTACCTTGGGAGGCCCAGACAGGTGGATCGCCTGAGGTCAGGAGTTCCAGAACAGCTAGACCAACATGGCAAAACCACATCTCTACTAAAAATACAAAAAAAATGAGCTGGGCATGGTGGTGTGTGCCTGTAATCCCAGCTCCTCCGGAGGCAGAGGCAGGAAAATCGCTTGAACCCAGTAGGCAGAGGTTGCAGTGAGCCAAGATCGTGCCACTGTAATCCAGCCTGGGCAACAGAGTGAGACTGTGACTCAAAAAGAAAGAAAAAAAATTCTGCCAATCAAAATTCACTCAATTGTCAAAAACATCCTAATTTCAGAGATGTTAAAATGTGGAATGTGGGGGTGAGGAATGTGCATCTTTGAATGAACTATGTTGGGGTAGGCTGAATGGGGCCTCTAGTGAAGACTGAGAGAACACAATCCACTCTTGGTTGACATTTCTTGGTGCTGATATTGCTTTAATGCGTGCAGTTGTAAGCCAGCCAATGAAGTCTCCCTTCCCCCATCCCTTACCATGACACACTCTCAGAATGACATCATAACATTTAGATGCAGATTAAGGGAATGGGGAAGAGGCCGGGATGGAAGACAACTATGAAAATACAATTTACTTTAATAGCCATCAAAGATTTGCTCCAAGAACAAATAATGTACTTTTTTTTTTTCTTTTTTGAGACAGCGTTTCACTCAGGTTGCCCAGGCTGGAGTGCAGTGGCACGATCTTGGCTCACTACAACCTAAGTTGTAGAAATTCTCCTGCCTCAGCCTCTCCAGCAGCTGGGATTACAGGCATGTGCCACCACACCTGGCTAATTTTATATTTTTATTAGAGGTGGGATGTCACCATGTTGGTTAGGCTGATCTCAAACTCCTGACCTCAGGTGATCCGCCCGCCTTGGCCTTCCAAAGTGCTGGGATTACAGCCATGAGCCATCAAGCCTGGTCTATTTTTCTGCTATTCACCATATGGGCTTCATAAATCATGCTCTCTCTACAAGTATTTATTAGGCCAGACCTTAAAAAATCTTTTTGACATAGATGTTTCTAAAGAGAAAGTGGGATAGGTATTTTAATGCTTTTTACAATCACTTTTTTCTAGAAATCTACTTTAAGTCTAATGTCAACATTTAGAGTTCAAGCAGAACAAACAGAAATATGTAAGATTATTGTTATTTCTAAACCAATGCCATTAAAGACAATTATTAGTTTTTTGTGCATAAGAAACTTCTTTAGTAGCATGTTTGAGAAGTAGAATTGAATTCCTGTGAGCAGTCTGACTACATTGTTGCTTATTTTATTATTGTTTATGTTAAAGTTTACACCCTAGAAACCACATTTTGGAGCACCCTGGAAGATCTTTACACGAGCCTGCCCTTCTGTCCCTCAGTCATTTGCCATAAAAATTCTAAGGCTGATACTTTGATAGAATGCCCCTCCCTCCCTCCCTTCTTTCCTTCCTTCCTTTCTTCCTTCCTTCCTTCCTTCCATCCTTCCTTCCTTTTCTGAGATCAAGTATCTCTCTGTCACCCAGGCTGGAGTGCAGTGGTGCAATCTCAGTTCCTGCAACCTCCACTTCATGGGTTCAAGCAATTCTCATGCTTCAGCCTTCTGAGAAGCTGAGATTACAGGCATGTGCCACCACACCCTGCTGATTTTTGTATTTTTAGTAGAGACAGGGTTATGCCATGATGGCAAGGCTGGTTTCAAACTCCTGGCCTCAAGTGATCCACCCACCTCGGCCTTCCAAAGTGCTGGGATTACAGATGCGAGCCACAGTGCCCGGCCTAGAATGTTTCTTTCTAAGTTTACTTCAAGTTCATCAGTTTTTAAAATAAATACTCCTTTGTGATTGAAACTGGCTTAATTTCTATAATCTTTTCATTTAATTGTGATACGTTAAAAAGTATAAGAGAGAAACTTGCCCTAAGATCTTACAATCCAGTTATTCAATTGTGAAGACAAGAGAAATTAAAAATTGAGACCTTAGATGCTTATGCACCGAGTGGCACAGTCGATACATGCACCACCGAGGTCCCAAGACCCCAGACAACACAATGAATTCAAGTGCAGTCTCCAATTCATGGACGTGAATTCAAGAAGCAAAATGAATTCTGAGAATTGGCCCTGCAGTCTATAGCACTGCTCAGAAATGCTGATAGTATGTATTTGATAGACTGATCAGGAGTTGTGGGATGGAGGAGGGATGTGAAATTAACATCACATAATGAACAGCTAATTAAAAAATATTAGCTGGTTTGTACAGTTTGTTCTAGACCTATAAAATATTCGTGAAGTTTTATCCTTTTTTTTTTTCTTTGGAGACAGAGTCTTGCTCTGTCACCAGCTGGAGTGCAGTGGTGCGACCTCAGCTCACTGCAACCTCCGCCTCCTGGATTCCAGTGATTCTTGTGCCTCAGCCTCCCCAGTAGCTGGACTTACAGGTGCACACACCACACCCAGCTAATTTTTTGTATTTTCAGTAGAGATGAGGTTTCATGATGTTGGCCAGGCTGGTCTGGAACTTCTGACCTCAAGAGATTCACCCACCTTGGCCTCCAAAAGTGCTGGGATTACAGTCATGAGCCACCGCTCCCAGCCCGTGAAGTTTTATTCTGGTTACAATATCAAGAATGTTATTGGATCCTACCACAGGCAGGACAACTGCCAAGAGCCAGAAAAATAAGCCCCAGATAGCATGGGTTTATTGATTTATCTTTTGTTTCACAGGAGAAAAACAAGCAAATCCTAGTGCTGGGCCTGGATGGAGCAGGAAAAACCAGTGTCCTCCACTCTCTAGCTTCAAACAGAGTCCAGCACAGTGTGGCACCCACCCAAGGTTTCAATGCAGTTTGCATCAACACTGAAGATGGCCAAATGGAGTTCCTGGAGAGTAAGCTCTCTGTTTCTTAGTTAGAAGATAGCCACATTGTATTGTCCCTTAAGCCAGACATGATGTTATCGACATTGGGTCCTTGTGAAAACTAACACTGAATCAAATTTTCCTAGACTTTTAGAATGCATGTGTAGTTTAATACCCAGGTACACTGTGGAGGGGAATCACTTTTTGCTTTTTTGATCTCCTCCTTCTTGCAATAGTGGTGGTAAAGGGGAGTTTACAGGAAGGCTTTAGCCCTCCCTCTTATAATCGCCTATAATCAGCCTTCTTCCCACACTACTGCAAATGAGCATGCAATCTAAGTATAAGTACAGTGTGCTTGCTTCTCTGCAAATGAAATTATAGACAAGCTCCAAACCTCTTCTAAATAGATAGCAGTCCACAGGCCCCTACTGGATAATAATTCTGGAGTCCCTACCTCTCTAAGTATTACTGTCTCCTGAAGTTGGGTCAAGTCCTCTTGTCTTCTCTTTACACATTCATCCATCCTCATGGCATTAAATGCCATGTATATGCTAATGACTCCCAAATGTATCTATCCAGCCCAAACATATCCAAGTCCTCTAAAACCTAATATGGGAAAAACAAAATGCTTGATTTTCCCATATTTGTTCCTTCTTTCCCTATAATCCTTTGGTCAGTCAATGACTCCATACCCATCAAGCGGCTCTAGCCAGAAACCTGGGAGTCACCCTTGATTCCTCCTTCTGCATCCCCACCTCCAGTCCACAAGTAAAACACTGAATTTTACTATCTCCTATGCATCTCTCAAATTCATTGACTACACCCTTTCTACCGCCCCCACACAAGCCGGAATCTCTGTCGTCTATTACTTAGATTATTACAGTCGCCTTTTTACTTTGGCTTTCATCTGTTTATGAAGAGCGATGTACTTAAATGATGTAATACTTCAATGTACTGAAGAAGAATAGTTTATACTTGCAACCTTTGAGTTTTAAAGTGTGTATCTGCACAGTGGCTATATTAAGCCATCAATTTAGGTAAATTTTTATAATGCCACAGGGCAGAGCTTCGAAGGAGGCGTTTTTTAGGATGTAGCATCCTGTGATACTCAGTGATATATATCTGTATGGGCTCTTACGCTGTTATGTAACACTTGGAGTATGTTGGGGATTGGTGGGAAATGAAGTTTTATCGTATAAGCCTATTTGTAGAAATGATATATTCACATACAACTTTGACTATATCTCTTCATCAACATTCTACAGATTATCTTAATCTTTTAAAAAAAATTCTTAGCCGGGCGCGGTGGCTCACGCCTGTAATCCTAGCACTTTGGGAGGCCGAGGCGGGTGGATCACGAGGTCAAGAGATCGAGACTATCCTGGTCAACATGGTGAAACCCCATCTCTACTAAAAATACAAAAAAAAAATTAGCTGGGCATGGTGGTGCGTGCCTGTAATCCCAGCTATTCAGGAGGCTGAGGCAGGAGAATTGCCTGAACCTAGGAGGCGGAGGTTGCGGTGAGCCGAGATCGCGCCATTGCACTCCAGCCTGGGTAACAAGAGTGAAACTCTGTCTCAAAAAAAATAAAATAAAATAAAAAAATAAAAAAATTCTTGCAGTTTATGCACTAAAAAATAGTGGCAAAAATAAATGGAGAGATTTTAGTTTCTACCATAGTTTTTGAAGGGCCTTCCTGTGACAAAACCACAAATCGTGGTTAAAATTTATTTTTTAAAGCATTGATGAACTTGGAACAAGTAAGACAAATTTTCAAGGCTACCTGCTTTGCTCTTCCTGCCCTTTCCTTCCTCCCAAAGAAAGAAAAAACAACTCATGAGTTGAAACTGGAGTGGCAGCCGCAGTAGAGATGAGCAAAGAGAACAGTGGTGTTCTCTAGAGGCACGTAGCAGTATTTAATCTGCAGTGGGCCTGAGACAAAATAGGAAAGCACTAGCTGAGTCGCCTGCATGACACGAGGGCCGCTGGAAGGGTGTTAACATGCTCCCGGTCAGTAGCTCCCTCAGTTTCTAATTCTGGAGCAAAGGACCCCAGTATTTTCATAAATTGAGATTAATCAAATATGAGTTCAGGCCAGGTACAGTGGCTCACACCTGTAATCCCAGCACTTTGGGAGGCCAGGGCAGGTGGATGGCTTGAATCCAGCAGTTTGAGAACAACCTGGGCAACATGGCAAAACCCTGTCTCTACAAAAAATACAAAAAATGAGCTGAGCGTGGTGGTGCATGCTTGTAGTCCCAGCTACTCTGGAGGCTGAGGCAGGAGGATCGCTTGAGCCCAGAAGGCAGAAGTTGCAGTGAGCCATGATCACACCACTGTACTCCAGCCTGGGCAACAGATTGAGACTGTGTCTCAAAAAAATAAAAAAATAAAAGACAAAATCTACTGATCAAAACTGGCATTTAAAGCATTTATAATCTTAAATGCTTATAGTTGAAAGGAAAATAGCTGAAAACTTACAGGTTAAATATGCAATGTAAATTAGGTAAAAGAACAGCAGAATAAAACCAAAGAGGTAGAAGGAGAGATAATAAAGACATGAAGCCAATGAAATTTATAGAGGTACAGTAGCAAAGATCAGCAAAGTCAAAAGTTAGTTCCTTGAATAGATGAACAAAACAGACAAATTTCTGGTGAAATTCATTAAGGAAAATCTGGAAACCACAAATAATGTCATGAAGAGAAAAGAGCGTATCATTGATTAGGATGACAAAAGTATAATACGTGTATTAGCAAATTTGTATCGATAGATGGAAAGTCCTGGATAAGTGGCAAAAATCCTCCAAACATGTGTCTTAGGAAAATGGACTCAAGAAGAAATAGGAATACTGATAATTTACAACGTTTAAAGATATCCATAGCGAAAAATCATTCAATAATGAAAACACCAGATCAGTTGGTTTATAGGTAAGCTCATCAATTTTAACCTTACATAAATTCTTTCAGAGAATAGGAGAAAAAAAGAAATGCCCTCCAATTCAAGGTATGAGGTCACAGTATATCCAAACCAGATAGTATCAGAAATGGAAATGCAGAAATCTGAACAAAATTGTAGTAAAGTAAATTCAGTTAATATATTAAAGAGATATCACCAGATGAGTTTCTCCAAGAATGAAAGGTTGGCTTCACATTTGAAAAATAGCCAGGCATGGTAGCTCATGCCTGTAATCCCAGCACTATGGGAGGCCAAGGTGGGTGGATCACTCACCTAAGATCAGGAGTTCAAGACCAGCCTGGCCCAACATAGTGAAACCCCATCTCTACTAAAAATACAAAAAATTAGCCAGGCATAGTGGTGGGCACCTGTAATCCCAGCTACTGAGGAGGCTGAAGCAGGAGAATTGATTCAACCCAGGAGGTGGAGGTTACAGTGAGCCTAGATCGTACCAGTGCACTCCAGCCTGAGTGACAGAGTGAGACTCCGTTTCAAAAAAAAAAAAAAAATTAAAATACATGTTGTTGGCACAAAAATGAACAAAATGACCAAAAGGAACAGACTAGAGAGTCCACTGGGGAAACAATTCAATAAATGGTGCAGGGACAACATGGAATAAAAATGAAATTAGTTTTCTGCCTCCTATGCATACAAAATGTATACATCAATTTCCGATTGATAAAAGCCAAATGTAAAAAACTTTGAGAAGAAAATATAGACTATCCTTATGACTTCAGGATAGAGAAAGATTTTTTAAACAGGATACAAAAAATAATAACCATAAGCAAGATGGATAAATTTAACTTCTTTAAAATTGAAACCACCTGTTCATTAAAAAGATGCCACAAAATAGAAGATAGACACAACACATCCAAGCAATAAATGCCCCATATCCAGAATATATAAAGAACTCCTACAAATAAAGACAACATAAAAAATTGGCAAAAGACGTGAATAACATTTCACATAAAAGAAATTAGAAGTGAACATATGAAAAATGCTCAACTTGATCAGTAAGCAGATTCAAATTAGGCAAAAAAAAAAAAAAGAAAAAGAAAAAAAGTCTGATAATACCAAGTTTTGAAGAGGATGTGGCTGGGCGTGGTGGCTCATGCCTGTAATCCCAGCACTTTGGGAAGCCAAGGCGTGTGGATCACTGGAGTCCAGTGGTTCAAGACCAGCCTGGGTAACATGGAGAAACCCCAGCTCTACAGAAAATACAAAATTAGCCAGGCATGGTGGCTCGTGCTTGTAGTCCCAGCTGCTGGTGAGACTGAGGAAGGAGGACGGCTTGAGCCCAGAAACAGGAGGTTGCAGTGAGCAGAGATTACACCACTACCCTCCAGCCTGGATGACACAGCACAACCTTATCTCAAGGGGGAAAAAAAAAGAGGATGTGGATGTAAAGGAAACTCAGTGGCTATTGGCTATTGGTGGAGTATGTATTGGTACCAACTTCTTTGGAAAACAATTTAGTCTGTTTGGCATTAGTTCACTGTAGGCAACTGGAGAAACTCTTGCATGTATGGACCTCAGGAGACAAATACAAAAATGTTTAGAGCAGCACTGTTTATTGCAGCAAAAAATGGGGAACAACCCACATGTCCACCAACGTTTAAACTAAGTGTGTTAAAACCATATGAGTTACTTAGAAGGTCACACCCCACTATTTTAACAAGTTAAAAACAAAATACTTCAAAGAATGGCTAGCCTATCTCTGTACAAAGGAAACCAAAAGAAAGGCAAAGATCCTTTCTTGGTAACATTTAAAATGCTTTGTTAAGTTATTGAAACAGAGGTCTAAAAACTTTTTCTGTCAAGGACTACATAGTAACTCATTTACGCTTTGCAGACCACATGCTCTCTGTTGCAAACGCTCAACTCTGTTTTGAGAAAGCAGTCATAGATGATAGGTAGAAACATATCCATATATTTGTCAGTGTTACCATAAAACTTTATTTCTGGGCACCAAAATCTAAGCTTGGTATAATAGTCCTGTGTCAGAAAATATTCTTCCTTTTTTCCTCCCCTAATATTTAGATATGTAAAAGCCATTTTCACCTAGTAAGCTGTACAAAAATAGGTAGCTGGTCAAATTTAAACTGTGGCCTGTGGTTTGCCAATACTTCTAGGACAAAAATAAAAACAAAATCTACTGTATCTATGTTATTATCCACCAAAAAGTTTATTCCGGGAAGGATCAGCAGGGTGAAGTAATCAAAAGGCATTTTTTTTTTTTTTTTCTGAAGCAAATATTCCCAAATACCCACAGGATCATATTAACTCTCAGTGCAATACTAAAAGGAGAAGTTAGTTCTGGGATTTTCACAAAGTGAGACTAGCCAATAAATTCAGTTCATTTAAAAATTATTTTATTGGCCGGGCGCGGTGGCTCAAGCCTGTAATCCCAGCACTTTGGGAGGCCGAGGCGGGTGGATCACGAGGTAAAGAGATCGAGACCATCCTGGTCAACATGGTGAAACCCCGTCTCTACTAAAAATACAAAAAATTAGGTGGGCATGGTGGCACGTGCCTGTAATCCCAGCTACTCAGGAGGCTGAGGCAGGAGAATTGCCTGAACCCAGGAGGCGGAGGTTGCGGTGAGCCGAGATGGCGCCATTGCACTCCAGCCTGGGTAACAAGAGTGAAACTCCGCCTCAAAAAAAAAAAAAAAAAATTTATTGTGGGTTTTAGCCTACCATCCTTTCCATTCTTATTTTAGTAGCATACTCCCATTTTCTTTTTCTTTCTTTTTGAGATAACGGGGTCTCACTCTGGAGTACAGCGGCACAAACACAGCTCACTGTAGCCATGTTCAAGCCACTGCACTTCCTGGACTCAGGCGATCCTCCCACTTCAACCTCCCTAGACACTAGCACCTCAGGCATGCACCACCACACGAGCTCATTTTTTAGTTTTTATTTTTGTAGAGACAGGGCCTCACCCTGTTGCCCAGGCTGGTCTTTTTTTTTTTTTTTTTTTTTTTTTTTTTTTTGAGACGGAGTTTCCCTCTTGTTACCCACGCTGGAGTGCAATGGCGCGATCTCGGCTCACCGCAACCTCCGCCTCCTGGGTTCAGGCAATTCTCCTGCCTCAGCCTCCTGAGTAGCTGGGATTACAGGCACGCGCCACCATGCCCAGCTAATTTTTGTATTTTTAGTAGAGACGGGGTTTCATCATGTTGACCAGGATGGTCTCGATCTCTTGACCTCGTGATCCACCCGCCTCGGCCTCCCAAAGTGCTGGGATTACAGGCTTGAGCCACCGCGCCGGGCCTCAGGCTGGTCTTGAACTACTGGGCTCAAGCAGTCCTCCTGCCTCAGCCTCCCAAAATGTTGGGATTATAGGTGTGAGCCACTGCACCTGACCTTACTCCCATTTTCTGAGCCATAACTGATAAACATTGCAGTGGCTGACATGGCTGCTGTATACAATGGGATCAGGAGACATCCACTGCAGTATTTAGCATCTCTCTTCAGACCGTTTGTGATACAGTAATGAATGGACCACTTGCAAATGTTCTTCTCACCAACCAGTTTCCTGCTAACATACCTCTGGTCACTCAGGACTGCGTATGCTGTAACACAGTGATATTTTATCAAAATATCTGTCTTGTGCTCAGAAATCTAGATGTGCCCTGCCTGCTCCCTGGGTGCGTGCTTCTGTGATTTGTGTGTGTGTGTGTCTTCTTCCTCTGCTATTCTCTGCAGTTGGTGGTAGTGAACCTTTTCGTTCCTACTCGGAGACGTACCTATCCAATGGATTGTTGCTGATCTTTGTGGTGGATTCAGCAGATCACAGACGATTACCTGAAGCCAAGAAATACCTTCATCAGTTAATTTCAGCAAACCCAGTACTTCCTCTGGTTGTATTTGCAAACAAACAGGTAAAAATCTATGCAAATATAAATTGTACTCAATTGTTTTGTTATTAATACAAGAAATGTATACTTTTAGTAGCTAGTCAACAGTATGCTATATATTTAATTCAATTTATATTTATTAGAGGCCTTGGATTATAAACACCTTGAGGGTAGAGACTATTATTCCTCTTTGTGTCACTTGTAACACCTAGCATACTGTTTTGTGCATTCTAGGAATTCAACAGGTGTGTGTTGAACTTACTTCAATAAATATATATTAATCGTTAAATTTGATTCAACAGAATATTTGAGTGGGTGCCATGTATAAAGAAATCGTTTTGCTTTAGATCAATTAGACTAATCTGAACTTATTTTACACATGCATTAAAAATATCAAATATACATGGATAATTTGGAACTCTTGTGAACCGTTGGTGAGAACGTAAAACGGCAGAGCTGCTATGGAAAATAGTAACATAGGTCCTCAAAAAAATCAAAAATAGAATTCCAAGGTTGGGCGTCGTGATGGCTTACGCCTGTAATCCCAGCACTCTGGGAGGCTGAGGCAGGTGGATCAAAAGGTCAGGAGTTTGATATTAGCCTGGCCAACATGGTGAAACCCTATCTGTACTAAAAATACAAAAGTTAGCCGGGTGTGGTGGCAGGCATCTGTAATCCCAGCTACTTGGGAGGCTAAGGCAGTAGAATTGCTTGAACCCGGGAGGCGGAGGTTGCAATGAGCCGAGATTGCACCACTGCACACCAACCTGGGCGACAGAGCAAAACTCCGTCTCAAAAAAAAAAAAAAAAAATGGACTTTCCATATAACGCAGCAATTCCACTTCTAGGTATGTAGTGTAAAGAATTAAAAGCAGGGACTCAAATTGATATTTGTATGTTTGGCTGTTTCATGTTTCTTTATGATTTATATTGTTTTGTTTTGTATTTTTTATGTTTTTTTATGATATGTTCATAGCAGCATTACTCATAATAGTTAGAAATGGAAGCTACCCAAGTCTCCATCCACAGATAAATGGTTGTATAAAATATGGTATACATCTGCAATGGGATTCTTCTTTTTTTTTTTTTTTTTTTTTTACAGAGTCCTGCTCTATCACCCAGGCTGGAGTGCAGTGGTGTGATTTCAGCTCATTAACTCCTTGGTTCAAGTGAGTCCCATGCCTCAGCCTCTGGGGTGGCATGCACCACCACTCCTGACTTTTTTTTTTTTTTTTTTTTTTGAGGCAGAGGCTTGCTCTGTCATCCTGGCTGGAGTGCAATGGCGCAATTGTGGCTTACCACAACCTCTGCCTCCTGGGTTGAAGCAATTCTCTTGCCACAGCCTCACGAGTAGCTGGGACTACAGGCACACACATCAGCCTCTTGAGTAGCTGGGATTACCACCACACCTGGCTATTTTTTGTATTTTTAGTAGAGACAGAGTTTTGCCACTTTGGCCACACTGATCTCAAACTCCTGGCCTCAAGTGATTCACCCGCCTCGGCCTACCAAAGTGCTGGGATTACAGGCATGAGCCACCACACCCAGCCAACTTTCTTTTTTTTTTTTTTTAAAGATGGGGTTTCACCATGTTGGTCAGGCTGGTCTTGAACTCTCAACCTCAGGTGATCTGCCCGCCTTGGTCTCCAAAGTGCTTGGATTACAGGCATAAGCCACCACGCCCGGCCTGCCAACTTTCATTTTTAATAGTCAAATTTATCGATACTGTGCCTTATGGTTTTTTTCTGTTATCTCCATCAAATTGAATAAACAGAGCCATTTGTTGTCACATTTATAACTTTTATTGGGCTGTAATGATGAAAGATTTGAATATTCTAGTTTAAGATTAATGCATCTTTGTTTATATTCCTTGGCCAAAATATTTGGTCCAAGCTTTTAGGTGACTTACTGGTTCAGGTTATTATATAAGGGTTTTCAAAAAGTCCTCTTATTATCTTTACTCTTTGGGTTATAACCTCTATTAAGGCACATACAGGAAAGCGTAGAGTAAACCAGGTATTTTTGCCTGATGTGACTTATTACAGAGAGCCCCTTCTCCCATCCATCACCCTCCCTCTCTCGCCTATTTCTTCCTCTCCAATTACACCAGTACAGTTATTAACCTGAGACATCATTTGCATGTTATTGGATCCATTTACACTGTTCAAAAAGTTAGCATAGGCTCTAAACAAATTCAGGTTTCAAACAGTTAACTACCAATACCCAGAGAAGTACTCAACTCCAGCTAGGTACCATGGACAGCACATTAGCAAAAGCCCCACAGGCTCAAAGTGATAGAATTTGGTAGATTCAGCCACGCACGCACAGTGGCTCACGTCTGTAATCCCAGCACTTTGGAAGGCCAAAGCAGGTGGATCACCTGAGGGCAGGAGTTTAAGACCAGACTGACCAACATGGTGAAACCTCGTCTCTGATAAAAATACAAAAATTAGCTGGGTATGATGGCGTGTGCCTGTAATCCCTACTTGGGAGGCTGAGGCAGGAGAATTGCTTGAATCCAGGAGGCAGAGGTTGCAGTGAGTCGAGATCGTGCCACTGCACTCCAGCCTGGGTGACAGAGCGAGACTCCATCTCAAAAAAAAAATAAAGATAAAAAAAGAATTTGATAGGTTTATATTGATATAGGAAAAAAAAAAAAGACAAAACATTAGGTTATTTCCAGAGATTTAAAAAAGATCTCCTAAAACTTAGGGAGAATACTGTGAAATAACAGAAAGCCAATTACAAATGCAGTTTTAGAAGTGAAAAAACTTTTACAAAGGGCTGGAAAACTATAGCTGAATCTGTGTATTTATGAAAGGGAATGTCACAGGTCATTTGCTTAAATAATTCTTGGTGTATGAGAGGCAAAGATGTATGCTTTGACCTTGTCATTTCCATCCTAAAAAGGTTTTGGCCCTGGCATGCAGCCTAAGCCCAGGCTTCCTGTCTTTCCCTCTCTGCCTCTTCCTGTGGGTTTCCCTCTTCCAAGCCTTTCCCATCTCTTTCCCTGTCTCTCCTCTGAGCCTCCTTTCCCCACTGCACCTTGTCCGAATCTGTTCCCTCTCCATTCCCTTCTCTGTCTTCTTCTACTCCCTAAAATTGGTCAAGGTTTTTTTCTGTTGTTCAGTAGAAATAATAAGCACAAAAGACAACTCACAGTGGCAAGTACTATAACTGGTAAAATATGATATAGACAAAAAACAATGGATGAATCAAATTTCTGTTATTAAACATAAATAAAAAACAATTGCTCCTGTTGAAATAATCTTAGAAGATTATAAGGAAAATGGAAAAACAAAATTAGGCTGGGCACAGTGGCTCACGCCTGTAATCTCAGCAGTTAGGGAGGCCTAGGTGGAAGGATTGCTTGAGGCCAGGAGTTCAACACCAGCCTGAGCAACATAGCAAGACGCCCCTCTTTACAAAAGATTTTTAAAAATGAGTGGGGCGTGGTGATGCACACCTGTAGTCCCACTACTCAGGGGGCTGAGGCAGGAGAATTGCTTGAACATGGGAGACAGAAGTTGCAGTGAGCCAAGATTGCACGACTGCACTCCAGCCTGGGCAACAAGGCAAGACCGTCTTTAAACAAACAACAAACAAAATTAGAAACAAATTGACTGCACTGTTTAGAAAATTAAGGTATTATATTGGCTTAGCTTCATTCCAGAATATACTTTTTTTTAGAAACTCATAAATGCTGGCATAATTCTGATAAAAACATTTTTATTCAAGCAACCTCTGGGATCACAATAATGGAGTCACAGTATCCTCTCTATGAAAATGGTGTAGTCACTGAGAGCAATAGATAAGAGTAACAAATGTGTTTATCTGAAAGGATTGCAAAATAACCAACTTTGTCCTATTCTTATTCCACTCCGGATGAAGGATCTTGAAACAGCCTATCACATTACAGATATCCATGAAGCGCTGGCGTTATCTGAGGTGGGAAATGACAGGAAGATGTTCTTGTTTGGAACCCACGTGACTAAGAACGGCTCGGAGATACCCTCCACCATGCAAGATGCCAAAGACTTGATTGCACAGCTGGCTGCAGATGTGCAGTGACCAGGACCCAGCCCGCTGTGAGGCTCACGACTAAAACGTCATCAGTGTTGAATGATAGGCTTGAAGCCAAAGGTTTCCACCTTCAAATAAAAATTAAGCCATTTCCTATTTTGTCAATGCAGGAATGTATATAGTATGCCCTCCATATCCATGCGTTCCATATCTGTGGATTCAAGAACTGTGGATCAAAAACATTCAAAATGTAAACCCACTAAAGAATAACAACACAACAATAAAAATAAAACAAATTTTAAGATATAATGTAACAACTGTTTACATAGTATTTACATTGTATTAGGTATTATAAGTAATCTAAAGATGATTTAAAATACACGGGTAGAGGCAGGGTGCAGGGGCTCACACCTTGTAATCCCAGCACTTTGGGAGGCCGAGGTGGGCAGATCACAAGGTCAGGAGTTCGAGACCAACCTGATCAACATTGTGAAAACCCGTCTCTAATAAAAATACAAAACTAAGCCAGGTATGGTAGTGCACGCCTGTAATCCCAGCTACTCAGGAGGCTGAGGCAGAATTGCTTGAACCCGGGAGGTGGAGATTGTGGTGAGCTGAGATCACACTGCTGCACTCCAGCCTGGGCAACAGAGTGAGAATCGGTTTCAAAAAAAATAAATAATAAATTACACGGTTAGATGTGTGTAGGTTATATGTAAATACTATGCCATTTTCTATCAGGACCAATCTCCCTGAGAATCCCAAAGGACAGCTATATAAAGATAATGCTAATATTTTAACAGCTTCTGTATTTGGATTTTGAACATTAAAGATATTTGTAAAACATTATATTGGGGGGATTGAGATTTTAAATGAACAAAAGTAAAATGAACATTAGCAAGCATTTGTTCCATTTATTGTTTTTCAATGGTGTAAAATTTATATGACTTTTTTTTTTGAGATAGAGTCTCACTCTGTCACCCAGGCTGGAGTGCAGTGGTATAATCTCAGCTCACTGAAACTTTGAATTCCCAGGCTCAGGTGATCCTCCAACCTCAGCCTCACAAGTAGCTGGGACTAGAGGTGTGCACCACCATGCCTAGCTAATTTTTCTATTTTTAGTAGAGACAGAGTTTTGCTATGTGGCCTGGGCTTGTCTCGGATTCCTGAGCTCAGGCGATCTGCCCGCCTCTGTCTCCTAAAGTGCTGGGATTACAGGAGTGAGCCACTGCACCTGGCCTTGAATATATTTTAGTATGTTTTCTATTTCCAAGTAAAACACCAGGTGCTTTTCCTTTAAGTGGATCTGTTTAACACTATAGGAAAGAAATATCAGGGTAGGACAATAAGAAAGTGAACTCTATCAAACCCACAGAGAAATAAACATTAACAGCATTCAGAAAGAGTTAGGAAGGGCTTCTTTTCCAGGAGCCTGTTAGACTGGATGAGGAACATTGTGGGGATCTGCTTTTTAAATTCTTAACATTTTGCTTTTATATAGACAAACTTTCTTCACTAGAAAGAGTGGATAACTATATTTCTTTGCAGACACTCTGTAAATCCAACTTGTAACTATAGTGCCTTGCTTTGGTTTCAAAAAAAATTGGAAAGAGAGTTTGCTCTATAAAGCCTTCCTTTTAAAATTTGGAATCTGTGGTGAAATAATACAAATGTGGGATCAGGCGTGGTGGCTCACACCTGTAATCCCAGTACTTTGGGAGGCCAAGGCACATGGATCACGAGGTCAGGAGTTTGATACCAGCCTGGCCAACATGGTGAAACCCAGCTCTTCTAAAAATACAAAAAAATTAGCCAGGTTTAGTGATAGGTAGCTGCAATCCTAGCTACTTGGGAGGCTGAGGCAGGGGAATTGCTTGAAACAGGGAGGTGGAGGTTTCAGTGAGCTGAGATCACACCACTGCACTCCAGCCTGGGTGACAGAGCAAGACTCTGTCTCAAAAAAAACAAAAACAAAAACAAAAAAATACCCAAAAACTTTCTTCTTGTTTGGCCTATGGAGGGTGGATCACATAATGATTGGGAATTGTCAAAAATGTTGGATTTTAGCTTCTGCCCCAAGGATTACTGCAAATGGACCCCTGGACAAATTCCTTGGCTGTCTTGGTCTTGTCCTTATAAAAAGATCAAGTGAGATGCAGACCACTTCCAGCCCTAAACTCTGATTCTATGTGCTTGTGTCTTCCCTAGGATTTCTAAGGTTATCAGAGACACAGACAAGTTTCTGGATGCTTATTTCAAAGATAATACCAAAAACTTTCAGGATGGGGAACAATATCTCTGTTCTTCCCTGTTTGGTCTTTTTATTCTCAGATTCTGACTTCAGATTCTGCATTTTGGCAACATGTGTTGTGTTTGGAGTTTTTCCTTCAGTGGACAGCTATGAAGTGCCAACGTGGCAGTCATTGCTTGACAACAGGATGAACAAAGCAGGGCTTCCGTACTTGAGATGCTCTCAGGCTAATGACGAGGGTTTGTGTCATGGGGGTTTCTAACAGAAATAGCGCTTAGAAGTGGCACCAGACAACCAAGACAGGTTGGTGTATCGTCAGAGAGGCTGCCTGGCGGGTATTCTGCCCAATGGACCTATTGGGGTGGCATACTACCTTGGAGAATTTACCACAACCTGGTGTTTGTTGCCAGCCTTCCAGGCTTACAAGCCTTCTGTGCTTGAGAAGTTGATTCATGTCAGAAAGTGGGTTTAGTTAGCACACCAAGAGTGGACATGCCTTTTCATTCAGTAAACATTTTGGAAGCACCACATACCAGATGATGTGCCAGAACTCTTTCAGTTAAAAATAATGGAAATTCAGGCTGGGTGCAGTGGATCATGCCTGTAATCCCAGCACTTTGGGAGGCCAAGGTAGGCGGATCACTTGAGCCCAGGAGTTTGAGACCAGCCTGGGCAACTTGACAAAACCCTGTCTCTTCAAAAAACACAAACTGGAAACAAAGAGACAAACAAAAGACCAGCCAGATGTGACGGCACATGCCAGTAGTCCCAGCTGCTCGGGAGGCTAAGGTGGGAGGATCATTTGAGCCTGGGAAAGTCAAGGCTGCAATGAGCAATGATTGCATTACTGCACTTCAGCTTGGGTGATAGAATAAGACCTTGTCTAAAAAAAAAAAAAAAAAAAAAAAAAAACAGGGCTAGCTTTAGCTCAGCGGTTACTTCGACAATGCTTTCTGTGGTTGAAAACAGTCACTCTGTGTGGTTTGAGACCCGCGGGCGCTCTCCGGCCCTTTTTTTTTTTCTAAAAATAAAAATAAACAAACAACAACAACAACAACTGGGCACACTGGCTCAGGCCTGTAATCCCAGCACTTTGGGGAGCAGAGGCAGGAGGACCACTGCAGGTCAGGAGGTAGAGAGCAACCTGGGCAACATAGAAAGACCCTGTCTCTACAAAATTATTTTTTTAATGGAATTTCAACTCAAATTTGTGTGTGCCCCAAAAGGAAATAATTTTTTTTTCCTCATCATCCTGGAAAATCTGGACATGGGTGGATTTAGGAGTTCAGGAGTTCAAAGATAAGACTGTTTCTCCATGTCCTGGCCCCGCCAACCTCTGCTTAGTTTGATTCTCAGATTCCCTCCTTGGAGTAGCAAGATAACTGCTGTCAACACAAGCCATTCTTACAGCTCATGATCCCAGCGTAACATGGACCCTCCCTTTCTGAGCATCCATCCATTAAACCTCTTGGAAGGATACCAATTGGCTCTTCTGGGGTTGCATATTCATCCCTGAACCAATTACTGTGGCTGGATTGGTCAGGCCTGGGTTAGAAGGAAGGATCAGCTCCTTAAACTATACTGAATGAGTTCCCTGTGGAAGGGAGGTGGGAGGGTTCTGCCTTCAGATGAAGAGGGAAGGGATTCTAGTCAGGAAAACAAAATAATGACAGCTATTCACAGTCATTCACTGTGCTTGGCACAGGGAATATACCAGTGACCAGGACAGAGAGCTTACATTGTAGATGGGGAAATACACAAAAATAAACAAACAGATGAAATAAGTACAAATTATGTTGTGGCAAGGAGCTGAAATAGAAAATAATGGTGGGAACATTTTAAAAATTAATATGGCCTGGAAGGCCGGGCATGGTGGCTCACACCTGTAATCCCAGCACTTTGGGAGGCTGAGGTAGGCGGATCACCTGAGGTCAGGAGTTTGAATCCAGTCTAGCCAACATAGTGAAACCCTGCCTATGCTAAAAGTACAAAAATTAGCTGGGTGTGGTGGCAGGCATCTGTAATCCCAGTTACTCAGGAGGCTGAGGCAGGAGAATAGCTTGAACCCCGGAGGTGGAGGTTGCAGTGAGCCGAGACGGTGCCAATGTACTCCAGCCTGGATCTCAAACAAACAAACAAAAAAATTAAGATGGCCTGGAAAGACCTCTTTGAGTGGGTAATATTTAAGCTGAATCCTAAAGGATAGAAAAGAGACAGTATGTAAAGAGTGGCAAGAAATGGGTTCCAGGCAGTAGGAACAGGTGTGAGAAGAGATCAAAATGGGAAAAAGCTTGACACTTTAGAAAAGAGCAGGGAGGTCGGAATGTAAACAGTAACGTGGAGTGGCTCAAAGTAGACCAGAGAAGAGAAAAGGACCAGAGTATGGGACACCTCATAATGCAAAGCTTGAGGATTTTAAAAAATGGTATGGAGTGTCATGATTGGAGGTGATCAAAGGTAAAAGTCAGAAGTTCCACCAGTTCAGAGGCCATTGTAGAATCCAGATGAAGGGCCTGGGAGGCCCACTGTGACATTACCATGACGTCATTATGATAGCAGTGGGTTGTTATAAAGTGAGTCCGGCCCCTGGTGCCTCTCTGTCTTTCATACCTATTTTCCCTTCCACCATGTTACCATGCATCAAGAAAGACTCACCAGATGCCAGGGCCATGTGCTTGGAGTCTCCAGCCTCCAGAACTATGAGAAATAAGTTCTTTATAAATTACGAGTCTCAGGTTTTCTATTATGGCAACATAAAATGAACTAAGACAGACATGGACAAGAATTCTTTCTGTGTGATCATTACTAATCTTTCCCAATAAGCAGACTCCTTGAGAAGCTGAGTCACGTCAGAAAGTCGCCTGGGCAGGGTGCAGTGGTTCATACCTGTAATCCTAGCACTTTGGGAGGCCAAGGTGAGTGGATCACTTGAGCTCAGGAGTTTGAGTCTAGCCTGGGCAATATGGCAAAACCCTGTCTCTACAAAAAATACAAAAAATTAGTCAGGCATGGTTGCATGTACCTGTAATCCCAGTTACTCCAGAGGCTGAGGTAGGAGAATTGTATGAGCTCAAGAGGCAGAAGTTGCAGTGAGTCAAGATCATGTCACTGTACCCCAGCCTGGACAGCAGAGCCAGATCCTGTCTCAAATAAAAAGGAAAGGAAGCTGAGCATGAATATTTTGATGTATAGTGGCACCACATTCATAGCAAGTGGGCCTAAAAGACAGGCTGTAACAATTGCAGTGCGTTGGCTTAGATGCCCTCCTTTCTGTAGTTTTTGAAAGGGTACAGCCTCTATGACTCTCTGTATGTCCACTGTGGGCTGAATCCCCGTCTTTCAATTGACACGTTCTTTGGACTTTTGAAGACATTTCACTTAGTCATGGACTAGTTTTACTGATTAAAGGTGGATTTGCATAACTCCTCCCTGATGCATTTACAGGTTGAGTTAAAACTCTCTGAGAAGTAGCTTTATTTCTCCTTCCAAGTTTTGGGGGATATTTTTTGAATTTCCATACATTATTACACACATCTATGTCAAAGTGAGGTTGAAGGAGATTTCCTGATTCACATACACATATGCTAGAATGAATCTCCTAGTTCCATTCCAGATAACATTCGCAATCCAAAATATTTCTTTTCTAACTTTTCTTAGCATCTATAAGATTAAGTACATACAAGGAATACCCAGCAATGAGCAAAAGGGGTACTTGGGTTTACTAAATACTTCAACAGACAACTTATTCCTTAACACCTCTAGTCCCTTCCCTTGAAAATAAACTCCACCACTTCTATTCCCCTCTACCACACTGTCACCGCCATGAAAATCAGCTGAAAGCACTCCTCAAGATTGAGAGAGGGCCAGGCCTCCTAAGTTTTTAAAGTCTCTTGGTATAGTAAGTGACAAGAGGGAATGCCGAAAACAGGGTTACAAAAATTGTGGTATATTTAAAAGATACCACAGTTACCAAATTAATGGACGCACCCACAGAACACAGCGCACAGTTATACTGTTCACAAGATAATTACAGCCCTGTATGAAAAGTAGTTTATAGCATACTTCAGTAGATAGTGAGTACTGTATGAGACACAAGTTGTAGATGAATATAATTTTCTTTTAATCCAGTCAGTGTTTCTCTGTGACTGTGTGTAGAACTTCATGTGGAGATAAGTAAAATATCCAACTTTGAGACTCTTCTTGAATGTAAGCATATGTCAAATGTCGCACTGGTGCCTCCACCTCCCTCGCACCCCTCGGCTCCCGCTCCCCCGCTCCATCCTGATTCCTGTGTATTTAACTAGAAATTGATGGAAATCAGCGGTAGTGATTGAGGGTCTTAGAATATTATCAGTCTCGGCGTCCTCTCCCAGCATGATTAGGGGACAAAAACCTGTATAGAGATTGTGTCCGTGAACCTCTGGGCACAGTCTCTATATAGATTGGCTCTGGGGTCTGAGGGGCCCCCTAACTACATTAGAAACTGACATGTTCTACCTCAGGGCCTCGGCGAAAGACAGCAGGCGAGAATCCTCGCCCTGAACACGGGCAGCAGGGTCAGGATCTCGTCTCCTATCTCCACCGACGCGCCTCTGGCTTTTCTCCGCCCGGATGCGCCCACTTGGCAACCACAACGCGTAGGAAGACGGCGTGAGGTGGGGCTGAGTCCCGCAGGGGCGGGGCTGTTCGGGGGGTTGGGATCGGGGCGGGGCTGGGGCGGGGCTGTGTGGGGCTAGGGCGGGGCTCGGGGGGGAGTGAGACTGGGGCGGGGCTCGGGGGGGTGGGACGGGGGGGGGCTGTGTGGGGGCTGGGGCGGGGCTCGGGGTGGGGCTGGGCGCGGACTGGCGCAGACTGCCCTGGCATCCCGGTAGCAGCGCTTGGGAAGCAAACTGCGCCTGGGCAGCCAGCCGGGAGGGTGAACGCCGCGTGCGACAGAATCTTCTGGCGTGAATGGAGAACCAAGAGTTTCTAGGTTCGTCTCCGCCGTCCGAGGTGATCGATGGGCAGGACTCAACAGAAATACCTACTTGCTCTGAAGTCCAGAAGCCCATTGTGCTCAGGATTCTCGACACTCACAGCGACCTTGGGGAGTACGAGAATGCCGAGGAACCCGAGAATGGCGAGGAGCCCGAGAAGATCAGGGAACAAGACCAGCCAGACGACTCCGAGCAATGTGATGAACCCTACGAGTCCTTTGAGCCCCACGCGCCTTATGCGCCCCACGAGCCCCGGGATTCCTGTGCACCCTACGAACTCCATGAGCCCCGTGCAGCCCCCAAACTCCTCAAGGCCCGTGAGTCCCGCCAGGCCCGCAAAACCCGTGAGCCCCGCAAGCTCTGCGAGGCCAAGGAAACCGTGTTGCTTCCCAGCGCCGCAGCAATGACCTCTCCATCTCTGATCACCAGAGTGCCGCCACGGCCTCCTCAGCTGTCTTTCCTGGGCGGTAGGTGTTCCCCTTCCCACGTCTCCTCCCCTGCTCCTCCCTTCCTTCATTCCCTACGCACTGAGCAACCACGCCCCATCTAGAACGGGGGTCCTAAGGTGGAGGTTTGCATGCAAGAGCTTGCCTTATTGAAAGGAACTCGTGTCATTTGCCTGTGGCTTCACAACCATCAGTCCTTGGGTTTCAAGGGACTCGGATGGGAAATTGATACGCTGATAATGAGGGAAACATACTCTCTTCCACTGCCACCTGGTGAGCTATCGTCATCTCCTTTTGAAGCCTTTCTTTATTCGCCTCTACAGTTAGTCATTGCAACCCCCTGGGTCACACTTAGAATATAACCCTTATTAGAGCACTTGAGATCTTGTATTTCACCATTCGTCTTTCTCCTCAACTCAAGGGAGTGATCCTTGAAGGGAGAATATTTTCGTCAGTGTTTGGCGTGTGGTCGCATGTGGAAAACATTCATTGAGCAAGTATTCGAAGAGTATGCATCTACAAAGTGCTCAGGATATGCTCAATCCTCACCACATTCACAAGATAACAGAGCAGATGGGACTTGGGTATAAACATCCTTGCTCTGACCCCACCAGCTCTTTTATGACCCCTCACTAATGACCCAACCCAAAACAATTATTTGCCCTCATTAGGCGGCCAGTCTTTTGGGAGACCAATTTTTATCTCATGTTCTGACTCCTTCTTACCCAGCCTCGATTCCATGGTCTGCCATCGCAATTGCTTCCTTACGTCTTCCACCACTCCACTGGCTCTCTGGTTATTCACCATACTTCTGACAAAACCCCCAACCCTGGTTAAAGCCAGCCATCCATCTACTCCCTTCCTACACCTCAGCAGTTGACTCTTGCTGTGCAAAATGGCACAGTCATAACATCTGGTTTATTTCAGTTTCAGCTCACTTTATTCCCTGAGTAGGTTAGTTTTCCCAGTCTCTGAAGTGATGACTAACTGCCTTCTTTACTCTCCTCTAAACTTCACACCTTTGACCCCTACCTCAATTGAAGACTTTTCCACATTCTTTATTGAGAAAATAGAAGTGATCAGTCATGAAATCCCTTATTTTCTTACCGTGGATCTATTGTTTTACCCGCATCTGTACCCAGGAATTCTGCCTTTTCTCATATTTCAGGGAAGAACTGTGCTTTTTTAAAAAAAAATAAATAAATAAAAAGCAAAATCCTTCACTTAGGCTATAGATACCACTCTCTTATCTCCTGAAGAATTTTCTTCCTGCAGTTATCCTGTCTCTCTCCTACAACATTAATTTCTCCCTTTCTAATTAATCAGTTCCATGAGCACATACATACTCTAGAATCTTCCATCTTGAAATAACTCTTGACCCCATGTCTTTTTCAGACACTCCCCTTCCATCAGCATTACCACCACCACTCTGCTGCACTTCACTGCAAATCTTGTTAAAAGAGTTGCCTCCACTCACTGACTCAACTTATTCACCCCTCATTCTCAACACATTTGGTTAGGCTTCTTTTCTCCATTCTCCCAAAACTGCTCTAGTTTATTGCTTTTCTCTATGCTGCCACTCCTATCATCATGCATGGAGATTTCAGATCCACTTGGATGATCCGGTTTGCTTATCGGTTCTTCGACCTCATCACTTGGAAAGATCTTGTCCTTCACCCCATCATAGGCACCCACTATCAAAGCCATTGTTAATTGCTGTACCATTTCCAGAATATTTCAAGCACTCTAATCTCTAACCATGTCTTAGCTTTCCAGCTCACTCCTCTATGAACCCCCATCAAATTTTCAGCTTCAGAGGGACTTCTAATCCACTGATCCTACTAACTTTTCATTATATATCACTATCTTATGTCCTGCTGTCTCTCCTCACCTTATATTCCATGGACTAACAATGGAATCACTCCCTTGATCCTCTCTCCTTCTGTCATTCTTGCCTTGTTAAATCCAATTCTTGCCTGCACTTGGAATAACAGATAATGGCAAGAGTCAGGCAAACAACTATGCCAAGTATGCTAACCGACCTTTAAATCCATGCCCTTGAACTTCATGTGGGCTCTCAGTGCTGCTTGCCAGTCATACTGTATTTCCCCAGTCAGTTCATTTTCCAGCTGTCCCAGAAATTATGGTGAGTGCTCTTTCCTCAAACCTTCTGCATCCTTTCCTCCTTGCTCTTAGCTGGTGATTTCACTTTTTTTCTTCACTGAGAATAGAATTCTGAAAGAGCTTCATATCTTTCCACCATGAAATCTGCCAAACTACCAGCATCTATATATATGTACTCTACTTTTTTCCTGTTAATAATGGATGAACTGTCCTCGCTCCTATTAAAGGCCACTCCCTCAATCTGTATGTTGGATTTCAATTCTGTCTTTTTTTCTTCTTCTTTTTTTAAATTGCACTTTAGGTTCTGGGGTTCATGTGCAGATCATGCAGGATTGTTGCATAGGTACATACATGGCAGGTGGTTTGCTGCCTCCATCCCCCCATCACCTATATCTGGTATTTCTCCCCATGTTATTCCTCCCCACTCTCCCCACTCCCTGCTGTCTCTCCCCTGGCTCCCACAACAGACCCCAGTGTGTGATGCTCCCCTCCCTGTGTCCATGTGTTCTCATTGTTCAACACCCACCTGTGAATGAGAACATACGGTGTTTGATTTTCTGTTCTTGGTTAGTTTGCTGAGAATGATGGTTTCCAGATTCATCCATGTCACTACAAAGGACACGAATTCATCATTTTTTATGGCTGTGTAGTATTCCATGGTGTATATGTGCCACATTTTCTTTGTCCAGTCTATCATTGATGGGCATTTGGGTTGGTTCCAGGTCTTTGCTATTGTAAACAGTGCTACATTGAACATACGTGTGCATGTGTCTTTATAATACAATGATTTATAATCCTTTGGGTATATGCCCAGTAATGAGATTGTTGGGTCAAATGGAATTTCTATTTCTAGATCCTTGTCAATTCTCTCTAACTTCTTTAAGCTCTTTGCTCCTAAAATTAGCCTCTCTCCCGCATCATTGTATTCTCCTCTACTGGATCATTCCCATCGGCATACAAACATGTGCAATGGACTGGGCGTGGTGGGTCACACCTGTAATCCCAGCACTTTGCGAGGCCAAGGTAGAAGGATTAGTTGAGGCTGGAATTCAAAACCAGCCTGAGCAACATAGTGAGACCTCGTTTCTAAAAAAAAAAAAAAAAAAAAAAAAAGAAAAAGAGAAAAAAAAACCCACCACCACCACCACAGCAAAATAAACCTGTAGTCCCGGCTACTGTAGACTGAGGCAGGAGGATTACCTCAGGCTCAGCAGTTCAAGGCTACAGCGAGATATGATCATGCCACTGCATTCCAACCTGGGCAACAGAACAGGACCTTGTCTCAAAAACAAAAACAAAATCCAACTAACCAAACAACAGCAACAACAAAATCCACAGTAACTCTTATCTTAAAAAACAAACAAACAAACAAAAAAAACCCAAACCTTCCCTGAACCCCATGTGCCTACCCAGGTACCAGGATTTCTTTGCTCTGCTTTAGAGGAAAAATTTATCGTTTGAATCACCTGTAAGTCATTGTTTCCATGTCCTCTTTCCCCCTTTTTCCCCCTTAAGAACCACTTAAATTAAGCTTTCATCCCCTCCATTTAGCTGCAGTGGCTTTTGTTGAAGTCACAATGGTCTGTGCCTTGTAAGAGTCAATGGCTAATTCTTCATTTTCATCTTACTCATCTGACACATTCACCTCTTATTTTCTTAGAAGTCTTTCTTTACATGACTTCTGGGATGCCTCTACCTCCATTGTCCTACCTCACTGATTGTTCTTAGTCAGTTTCCTTTGCTGAATTCTCCTCTTCCTAGCCTTTAGGTTGAAGTGACCAAGGGCTTAGTCCTCTCAGATTCTTCTAGAACTTTCCTTATTCCCTGTGTGAGGTCATCAGTTCCATGGCCTTAACTATATCCTGGTAACTTCCCAAATTATCTCTAACCTCAGTTTTTCCCCTAAACTCGAGTTTCATAACAAGTTGTTGATTTATCATCCCTGCTTGAATATCAATTTAGCCTGTAAATTGGATTACATTTGATTACCAAATCCAATGGTTTCTTCTCTATCCTTAGCATTGTCAAAAAGATTCAGAGTTAATACCCATAACGTGCCCACCACTGAACTCTTACCGAAGCAGCCAAATGTGCCCTTCCCTCATTGTTTCCCATTTCCACAAATGGCACTGCCATTTATTTATCCAGGTGCCCAAAACCTTGGCATCATTCTTGATGCCTGCTTTTCTCTTACACCCAGACTTTAAACTATTAGCAAATTGTGACTTTGAGCTGTGTCCTAACTATGGCCGTTTCTTAACATTTAAAATGTCATCACCTTTATAAGCCAATATCATCTCTTGCCTGGTCCACTGCAGTAGCCTCCGGCTGGGTTCTTGTCTCGCACTATCCCCGGTTCATTGTACCCCAAAAAATGGGGTTTTACAGTGTTTACAGTGTTTACAGTGTTACTAATCAGTTATTTCATTTTATATAATCCTTTATATAATCATATATTAGTGTATAGAATTAGGGCTTGGAGAATATTTCAGTTTATAGTGTTACTACTTAGTTATTTCCCTTTATATAATCCTATATATATAATCATATGTTAGTTCATAGAATGAGTGCCTAAAGAATATCTTACCACTCAGTGATTTACATATATATGTGTGTGTGTGTGTGTGTATATATATATATATAAACTATATCTTAGTTGCTAATAAGTTATATCTTAGTGGATATATATAACTATATTTTAGTTCATAATCGGAGGAATGCCTAGAGTAGACACAGTACAGAGCATGAATTAAGGAATAAGCAGCTTATAGTTAGAGGAATGTCTGGAGCAGACACAGTACAGACTATGATTTAAGGGAAAGACAGTTATGCCAGGACAAGAATCCATGGCCCAGGTGGCAGCGTTCAGTATCATAAAGATACCCGCTGTATGGCAGGCTTGAGGCAAGAGTCACTCCTCCTGATAAAGGAGTTGTAGGACCTTGCTCTAGTTCTTGTGGAAGGCTGTCCTCAGACCGGTAATCCCTCGAGCATCGAGGGCTCAAAACCCGTCCGGATAATTGCACCTTGGTGACTGTGAACTTTATCAGCTCTTGTTACTGTGCTGCTCGAAAAGCATTTCCCTATAGAACTCATTGGAAGCTGCCAGCAGGTGGCGTAGACCCTGACAGCTCTGTCACTGCTATGTGACTTAAAGCATACTCCTATAAATCTTCTTAGTAGCTTGCCCATAGATAGAGGTATTGCACACTGCACCCTCCTCACTGTGCACAGCCCACCTCCATGCCTCAGTGACCTAATAGGGGTGGACCCCTTACTGCACATGGCCCTTGCCACGATGACCTAATGGGAATGGACCCCTTGCCGCGCACTGTCCACCCCCTCGCCTAGATGACCTAATGGGGGTGGACCCCTTGTTTTATTGCTCACGACCCTATTACTATCCTTAAAGATGATTTCACTCACTGCCCTGCCCCTAACCTATGCACAATAATTGCACACGCTTCTGGACACTTGGGGCCTTGCCTGACTCCGCGTATAGGTGGCATGGCCCCCGGAGCCCAGCTGTGTTTTCCTTGTACTTCTGTGTCCAGTCTCTTTATTTCTCGGATCCTGTGCCTCAGCACAGCATAAAGGATACCCCACAACCCTGTGGGCCTTCAGCCCTACACTCTCAGCCTTCCAGCGTGGGTTCTCACCTCAGGTTGTATGTACTCTAAGGCAGGGATCCCCAACATTTTTGGCACCAGGGATGCGTTTGTGGAAGACAGTTTTTTCTTGGGGTTGGGGGAACTGCCCCACCTCAGATTGATCTATCAGGCATTAGTTGGATTTTCATAAGGAGCCCACAACCTAGATCCCTCACATGCGCATGCGCAGTTCACAGTAGAGCGTGTGTTGGCTGTGAGTATCTAATGCCACCACTGATCTGTCAAGAGGCGGAGTTCAGACTGTAATGCTTGCTCTCCTGCCACTCGCCTCCTGCTGTGCAGCTGGGTTCCTAATGGGCCATGCACGGAACCAGTCCACAGGCTGGGGGTTGAGGACTCCTGCTCTAAAGTCCTCAGCAGGCCTACTAGGTCCCACTTGATCTGAGCCGCTCACTAACCTCACCTTGAACTTGACCTGATGTCCATGACATCATATTCTACCACTCTCCTGTGGGTTTTTGCTCTGCACGCACATGGGCATCCTTGCTCTGAGGTCAGGATCATTTCACTTGCTTTTTCCTCTGCCAGGGCACTCTTCCTTCAAATACTTGTCATTTCCTTTTCATGGGGTACCAAAAAGACCATTATTTGGCCTGCTTATTTTCTTTGAGACACTTCTCTGACTGTATGATATATCTATGTGTTTAATTGTTTACATTAAGCTCTTAAGAAGGAAGGACTTTTGTCTTCCATCCTCAGTGCCTCAAGCTTGCGTGGAACAAGTCAGGCATTATTGTTGAATGAAAGATCTCTTTGAACTCTGTGTTACCAAATCCAATGGTTTCTTCTCTATCCTTAGCATTGTCAAAACGATTCAGAATTAATACCCATAAAGCTCTTAGAGCAGATGTGGTACATAGTAAGTGCTCCGTAGATGTTAGCTACTAGTAGTAGTAGTAGTAATAGTGTTGTAGTGTTTATTATTATTATTTTGAGATGGAGTTGAGTCTTGCTCTGTTGCCCAGGCTGGAGTGTAGTGGCACGATCTTAGCTCACTGAAACCTGCACCTCCTGGGTTCAAGTGATTCTCCTGTCTCAGCCTCCTGAGTAGCTGGGATTATAGGCACGCGCCACCATGCCTGGCTAATTTTTGTATTTTTAGTAGACATGGGGTTTCACCATGTTGGCCAGGTTGGTCTCGAACTCTTGATCTTAGGTAATCCACCTGCATCAGCCTCCCAAAGTGCTGGGATTACAGGTGTGCACCACCATGCCCAGCCAATGTGTTAGTATTATTATCTCATTAGACCTCTTGGCAGCATTTAACACAACTGACTACTTCCTTCTCGTGGCCTCCATGACACCACAGTCTCCTGGTTTAGCATTCACCTGACTAGTTGCTCCTTCTCAGGCTCCTTTGCTGAGCCCTCCCTAAATTCTTGATTTCTAACAGGCTCTATACTGACCCCTTTTAAAAAAGTGTACACTTTTACCCCTAGGTGGTCATAACCACACTCATGAGTTTAGCATTTCTATGCTGCTGCCTTCTAATTTTTTTTTTGTACAAACTGTAAGAAATGGCATTAATGCCTTCTAAATTTTTATATTCTCTGTCTCCTCTGAGTCTGACACTTATATATTCAACTGCCTACTGGACATCTCCATTTGAATTTATCATGTGCTTCCCAAATGGACTATACTTTTTTTTTTAGCCAAAAACTCCGGAGAATATACTAAGTAATGGACTATGCTTTTAAACAGAAATCTTGATTTCCCTTCTGGCCTTGGTCTTCCTTCAGTAGCTGGGATTCTTCCCCATCTGAGACAATATCGTGAAGTTGCTCAAGCCAAAGAAAATCTACGCTTCTTCCATTCTTCTTGCCTCACCTTCAAGTACACCGCACCCAATGAAAGTTCTATCAGTTTTACCTCAAGAATACTTCCTGAATTTGGCGGGGCGTGGTGGCTTACACCTGTAATCCCAGCACTTTGGGAGGCCAAGGCAGGTGGATCACCTGAGGTTCGGAGTTTGAGACTAGCCTGACCAACATGGAGAAACCCGGTCTCTACTAAAAATACAAAATTAGCTGGGCGTGGTGGCATGTGCCTGCAATCCCAGCTATTTGGGAGGCTGAGGCAAAAGAATCACTTAAACCGGGGAGGCGGATGTTGCGGTGAGTTGAGATTGTGCCACTGCACTCCAGCTTGGGCAATAAGAGTGCAACTCCATCTCCAAAAAAAGATAAATAAAAAAAAGAATACTTCCTGAATTTATTGATTTCTGCTGCGAACACACTCACTCCAATTGTGGTCACTTCTCACCTGGATTTCTGCATGAGTTTCCTGACAAGTCTGCCTGCTTCTACTGTCGTCCCCTGTAGCCCCATGACTCTTGCAGCCAGAGTGGGTATTTTAAAAACAAATCAGATCACATCTTTCCCTGATAGTCCTTCCTGTGGCTTCCCATCACTCTTAGAATAAATCCAAGCTTCCTGCAGCAGTGTGTAGGCTCCATGGGCTCTCTGACCTCATCCCCCACCACTCACCCTCCTGCTCACCCAGCCTCAGTCATACTGGCTTCCTTTCTGTTCCTCTAAAAGGTGAACCCCTATACTTGCCCTGCTTCAGAGTCTGCATTTGTGGTCTCTACTAAAAATACAAAAATTAGCTGGGCCTGTAATCCCAGCTACTCAGGAGGCTGAGGCAGGAGAATCACTTGAACCCAGGAGACGGAGGTTTCAGTGAGCCAAGATTGTGCCACTGTACTCCAGCCTGGGCAACAGAGCAAGACTCTGTCTCACAAAAAAAAAAAAAAAAAAAAAAAAAAAAAAGGAAAGAAAACACTACTTTAAAGTCTTCTATCTTCTCAATTTGTCTTCTAGATTTTCCTTGTTAATTCCAATAAATCTTTACATTAATTCCTTCAACAAACACTAAGTATATTTATATAATGTTTACAAAAAATAGTGTAAACCTTAGGCAGCTATTAGCACATCACCATGCCTCTACTCACTCAATATGAGTTTTTTCATCTAACATTTATTGCGTGACTACTAAGTCACTCTTCTGTGTCCTGTGGGGTGCAAACATGACTAAGATATGGTTGTGTGCCAAATTTAAAAAATGTATAGAATGGGTTCTATTATTCTATCACCTTACAATAGTATCATCACCTAATCATCATTGTCACTGCTGAACTTATTGAGCACATACTATGTCCATGGTGTGGGTACTGAGCTGTAGGTGAATAAGACATGGATTCCTTCCTTGAAGAACTGTTTACATGGTTGGGGAGGCTGAACACATCCACAACAATAACACATCCATAGCACACAAAGTAAAATGGACTGGAGTATCCTACAGGACAGGCACTTCATTTTTCTGAGTTAAATGGCAACAATAACCTCTTATTTATTTATTTATTTAGAGACAGAGTTTCACTCTTGTTGCCTAGGCTGGAGTGCAATGGCACAATCTCAGCTCACTGCAACCTCTACCTCCCAGATTCAAGCAATTCTTCTGCCTCAGCCTCCTGAGGAGCTGGGATTACAGACACCTGCCACCACACCCAGCTAACTTTTTGTATTTTTTACTAGAGATGGGATTTCACCATGTTGGCCAGTCTGGTCTTGAACTCCTGACCTCAGGTGATCTGCCTGCCTTGGCCTCCCAAAGTGCTGGGATTATAGATGCGAGCCACCGCACCCGGCCTAATTTTTGTATTTTTAGTAGAGACAAAGTTTCACCACGTTGGCCAGGCTGGTCTTGAACTCCTGACTTCAGGTGATCCACCTACTTTTGGCCTCCCGAAGTGCTGGGATTGC
Organism: Sapajus apella; assembly: GCF_009761245.1. Lineage (NCBI taxonomy): Eukaryota > Metazoa > Chordata > Mammalia > Primates > Cebidae > Sapajus > Sapajus apella. The sequence continues at coordinate 42,577,433 of NW_022436945.1, forward strand.
AGTGTGAGCCTGTTTTAAAACAGAATAAAGGCTAAGGAAAAAAATAGACCCAAAGTACTCATTAAAGTAATTTATCTAAAATAGACTGAGATGAAGACTATTGAATCTCAGATATATATAATCCAGAGTATTTAATGTAGATTTTTGAGTTAGGGAAATGTTTTAAAAGAAACAAGATCTCAGGCATATATGGGAGTATAGGGGGAAATCATACTGAGTGAGAATTTGAAACTTTTTTGAAGTTTGTAAGACATTCAAATGGTTCAAAAACTAAAAGCAATATAAAGTCATACAAGATGTGAAAGGAAAATAAATCTTGGTACCCCAAAATCACTAAGCTAAAGGGAGAGTCAAGCTGGGAACTTTTTAGGACAAACTTGCCCCCATTCTATTCAAAGTGGTTCCTCTGAGGCTCACCTGAGACAAATGCATATCTGATTGCTTCCTCTTCCCTATTGTTTATGTAAAAATGCAGATTCACTGAGCCAGACTAAACTGTGTATTCAGTGGAAGGCTGATGAAGTCCAAAGAAGCCAGGCATGGTGGGTCATGCCTGTAATCCCAGCACTTTGGGAGGTCGAGGCAGGAGGATCACCTGAGGTCACGAGTTTGAGACCAGCCTGGCCAACATGGCAAAACCCCATCCCTACTAAAAATACAAAAAATTAGCGGAGTATGGTGGTGTGCGCCTCTAGTCCTAGTTACTTGGGAGGCTGAGGCAGGAGAATTGCTTGAACCCAGGAGGCAGAGGTTTCAGTGAGCTGAGATTGTACCACTAAATCCAGCCTGGGTGAAAGAGTAAGACTCCATCTCAAAAAAACCAAAAAATTTTAAAAAAAAGGACTCAAAAGAATGAAAGCTTTTGTCTCTTAGCTACTTCTAACATGGAAACTCCTACTTTGGGTTCTGCCTTATGGGACCCAACCAATGTACATGTTCCACATACTGGTTAATGTTTCATGACTCCCTAAAATCTATAAAAGCAAACTGTACCCCAACCACCTTGGGCACATGTCTCAGAACTTCCTGAGGCTATGTCACCGGTGCATCCTAAACCTTGGCAAAATAAACTTTCTAAATTATCTAAGACCTGTCTCAGATATTTTGGGTTCACAAAGGAAATGTTTCATTCCCACCCTGCCCCCTCCTAACCTCTCTCTCACCTTTTACAGGTAACCACTAGTTCCTTGTACCTTTATATAAGGAAATACTGTACCATCATGTGTATTTCCCCCTTTCTTACTCAAAGGGTAGCACCCTTTATACTGTTCTTCTATTGTGCTTTCCACTGGACAATATATCTTTCCATATGAGCACATACAGAGTTTCCTCAAATTAAAAAATAAAACAAAAGCAGACACATCATGTTCCATTATTTAAACTCCAGATTGCTTCCAGGACCTTGTTATTATATAGCCATAGACTAGTACATATATTATATATATTTTTTTCTATTTATTTGATATATATATATTTTTTAAAGATGGAGTTTTACCATGTTGGTCAGGCTGGTCTTGAACTCCCGACCTCAAGTGATCCACCCACCTTGGCCTCCAAAGTGCTGGGATTATAGGCGTGAACCACCACGCCCGGCCCCATATATTGTTTAGTACAGATGCAAGTATATCTGTAGATTAAATTCTTAGATGGGATTACTGGTGGATAAATGCATTGGTAGTTTCGAATTAGCAAAATTTATTTCCATAGGCGTCGATTCATTTTGTGTCTCCATAGTCTTGCCATTGTAGTATGTGGTTAAACTTTTGGCTTTTTGAACATCTGATAAACTAGCTTGTCAATTAAGTCTTAATTTGCATTTATCTTATATGAGTGATAGTAAGCATCTTTTTGATATATATTTTTATGTCCTTTGCCTATTTTTCTTTTGGTTTGACAGGTTTTTTTCTTATTTACAGGACATAAAAGTATTCAGACTCTGCCTTAGAAAACACTACTTTAAAGCTTCCTATCTTCTCAATTTGTCTTCTAGATTTTCCTTGTTCATTCCAATAAGTCTCTTCATTAATTCCTTTAGCAAAGCTCAACAAACACTAAGTATATTTGATATACTATTTACATAAGATAGTGTAAACATTAGGCAATATTTAGTTAGCATATCACCATGCCTCTACTCAATAAAAATTTTTTTCATTCAACATTTACTGAGTGACTCCTACTTAGCAGTGACCTCACTCTTCTGTGTCCTATGGGGTGCCCAGCTGGCTAAGCCATGGCAGTTTGGTTGTGCAAATATCTGGGATATGTGTAACTTTTTTTTTTTCAGTTTGCTGGTAATCCCTTTGTCTTTGCATATGTTTAGGTTTTTTTGTTTGTTCCACCATTTGTTTCTACATTTTTATAGTAAAATTTACCAATAATTGCTATTATGGCTTCCATATTGAATCACAATTAGAGGGCCTTTTTCTATTTCTAGGTTATGAAAGAATTGACCCATGTGTTTTTGTTTCATGGTCATTTTATTTTTGAGACAGGGTTTCCCTCTGTTGCCCAGGCTGGAGTGCAGTGCCTCGGCTCACTGTAGCCTCCACCTCTCTGGTTCAAGCGATTCTCCTGCCTCAGCTTCCTGAGTAGCTAGGACTACAGGCATGAGCCGACATGCCTGGCTAAATTTTGGATTTTTAGTAGAGATGGGGTTTTACCATGTTGGTCAGGCTGGTCTCCAACTCCTGACCTCAAGTGATCCCCCTGCCTCAGCGTCCCAAAGTGCTGGGATTAAAGGTGTGAGCCACCGTGCCCAGCCTTTCATAGTCATTTTTATAAACATTTAATTCTTTGATGATCTGGCCAGGTGTGGTGGCTCACGCCTGCCTGTAATCCCAGCTGTTTGGGAGGCTGAGATGAGAGGATAGCTGAAGTCCAGGAAGAAGTTGGCTGGATGTGGTGGCGTGTACATGTGGTCCCAGATACTCCAGGGGCCACGGTTGGAGGATAACTTGAACCTGAGGGGTCGAGCCTGCAGTGATCTGTGATTGCACCATTGCAGCAATAGAGTGAGACTGTGGAATAGAGTGAGGCTGTCTCAAATAAATGAAATTAATTAATTAAATAAATAACCTTTTTTACCCATTTGGGGTTTAATCCTAGTGTATAGTGTGAATTAAAATTCCAGCATTCTGGCCGGGTGCGGTGGCTCAAGCCTGTAATCCCAGCACTTTGGGAGGCCGAGGCGGGTGGATCACGAGGTCAAGAGATCGAGACCATCCTGGTCAACATGGTGAAACCCCGTCTCTACTAAAAATACAAAAAATTAGCTGGGCATGGTGGTGCGTGCCTGTAATTCCAGCTTCTCAGGAGGCTGAGGCAGGAGAATTGCCTGAACCCAGGAGGCGGAGGTTGCAGTGAGCCGAGATCGCGCCATTGCACTCCAGCCTGGGTAACATGAGTGAAACTCCGTCTCAAAAAAAAAAAAAAAAAAATCCCAGCATTCTTAATGGTTGCCTAGTTGCCTGTGTTATCTTCACAAAAATGAAATTTGGTGCAAATGGACATGAAAAATAGATTTGGTATTAGAGAAAAATAGTCATAAAAGTGGGGGCATATGGGTGTGAGAGGAGGCACAGCTCACCCTGTCATAGCTTGGGGACATGATCTTTTCGAGCACTAATTTGGGTAGAAGTCTCAGGTTTGTTGTTTGGCCAGATGGAAGGATTCTCCTCTTTCTGCCTCTGCCATCTCACACTCCCTGTCCTTACTCTCTCATCTCTTGCCCAAGTGACCCTAAGCAAAGGCAGTGGGGAGCACAGGCTAGGGAGCTGTGACTAGCCAGGAGCCAGGAGGAATAAGCGGTAGTAACAGATCTGATAGCTTAACATGTCGCATCAAAGGATGTGCCGGGTTTATGTAGTCATACCCAGTATGTGACTGCACTGCACAGTCATGCAGCTAAAACAAGCATAAAATTTACTTCAAAAAGCTTCAAAAGGAATGTAGTTCTTACTGAAGTATCTCAGAGGGAATTACACCTTCCAACACAGCCAAACCTGCGAAAATGTTCTTTAGGCATTCCTCTTCCCATGTTCCTGGCATCATGATGGCCACTCCCTGCAAATATCTTTTGTATTTCTCTCAGGCTCGAGTCTACCTCTCTCTTACCCTCTCCTGTCCCAATCCTCCCCCAGGTCTGTTCTGTTCTGAGACGTGCTGCTTGCCTTTTCATTTTTTTTGAGCTGGAGTCTCACTCTGTTGCCCAGGCTGGAGTGTAGGGTACAGTCTTGGCTCACTGCAGACTCCACTTCCCAGGTTCCAGCAATTCTCCTGCCTCGGCCTCCTGGGTAGCTGGGATTGCAGGTACCCGTCACCATGCTTGGTTAATTTTTTTGTTTTTAGTAGAGATAGAGTTTCACCATGTGGGGCAGGCTGGTCTTGAACTCCTGACCTCAGGTGATCTGCCCACCTCGGCCTGCCAAAGTGCTAGGATTATAGGCGTGAGCCCCCATGCCCGGCCTGCTGCTTGCTTTTTCTTTGTAGGTCAGCTGTACCCCTTTCGGTATTCAAACATAGACTCCTTAGAAGGCAGGGCAGAGAGCAAGGCGGAGAACTGTCACACTTTGATATTTTAGCCCTATCACGTTACAGAATGATGTACTCCTCCGTGCAATGGAGTGTATGAATGAGCCCCTCGTCGCCTTCAGGAAAGAACAGCTTTTGAATCGTGCTTTCTTCCAGCAGATGGCAGCCTTCTCCAGCAATGATTTGGAGCACAGATGGGTCATCCCAACCCTGTGTTAGCTGCAGAAGGCAATGTGAGCCCTGGCATTAAAAGGGAGTAATACAACTTTCATGTTCTGATGTTGTTGATCATGTTGCTCAAAATCTTTCCGTGGCTTCTTCCTGTTGCACTCAGAACAAAAGCAGAACTCCTGCAGGGCTCACCGGGATCCGCCTGACCACAAATCCTGCTGTGCTCTGCCCTGCTGGCTTCCCTCTGGCCACCCTGACCCACTGTCGTGCTGTGCCTGTCTCTTGGTTCCACTGCAGGGCCTTGACACTTGCTCTTTCCTCTGTCTGCAATGCTCTCCCTCATTTCCCCTTCTCCCCACCAGACCATCACATATGCTGCACCTGCTTGTCTTTCCACGGCTCTAGTGTCATGTCATTTCCTCCGAAAGGTTCTTCCCCGAATTCTCTCCCTAAAGTAGGCCCCTCCTCCTTCTGCCTTACCAGCCACATCACACTCATTTATTTCCTTCCCAGCACTTTCCACTATCTGAAGTTATTTACTTGTTTGTTGTCTGTCTTTCCATTTGAAATATAAGCTGCATGACCTTGGATAGGGATTTAACTTTCTTGATCCTTCTCTATTCCAAAGCTTAAAATAAATGGGTAAAGTCAGCATAAAAGTCATTCTTGAACACTTCCTAGGTTCACTCAAGAGTTATTGAGCTCATATTAATAGTAGCTTATTTTCATTGAGTGTTTGAAATATTTAATGTAATCTCATTTTATTTATTTATTTTGAGATGGAGTCTCGCTCTGTTGTCCAGGCTGGAATGAAATGGTGCAATCTCAGCTCACTGCAACCTCCGCCTCCTGGGTTCAAGTGATTCTCCTGCCTCAGCCTCCCAAGTAGCTGAGATTACAGGCGTCTGCCAATACACCCAGCTAAATTTTTGTTTTTTAGTAGAGATGGCCTTTCACCACTTTGGCCGGGCTGTTCTTGAACTCCTGACCTCAGGTGATCCACCCATCTCCATCTCCCAAAGTGCTGGGATTACAGGCATGAGCCAATACGCCCAGCCATAATCTCATTTTATTCTTAAGACAACCTTTTAAAGTAAGTACTATTTGTGTCCCCATTTTACAGATGAGGATTGTGAGATTTAGTATGTTGCCTCCAGGCATATAGTGAAGGACCAGCATTCAAAGCCTTATCAAGGGCCAGGCATAGTGGCTCACACCTGTAATTCCAGCACTTTGAGAGCTTGAGGCGGTCAGGAGTTCGAGACCAGTCTGTGCAACATGCCACAACCCCACCTCTACTAAAAATATAAAAGCCGGGCGTGGTGGTGGGTGCCTGTAATCCCAACTCTTTAGGAGGCTGAGGCAGAAGAATTGCTTGAACCCGGGAGGTGGAGGTTGCAATGAGCTGAGATCTCACCACTGCACTCCAACCTGGGAGACAGAGTGAGACTCTGTCTCAAAAAAACAAAAAAAAAGGCCATATAATGCCTTCTGATTAGCGGCACATGAAATAGAAAGAATGACAAAAGCCATATCAGTTCATCCTAAGCCTGCGAACTACTGCAGTGACTAGATAGGTCAGTTAGGCCCTTAAATGGGAGGAAAGAAACACTGGTGCTGTTTTCTATGGAAGAGTGGGCTGCGAAACATTTTGGGGACAGAGAGTGATACTGGAATTTGCACTGCAGGAAAATCAGCCAATGAGGATGGATTGGATGTGTCAACTTCTCCTTACTGCTCCCAAAGAAATTTCAATGTTTGAACACTGCTGTGCCCAGGAGTCATGGCTCCAGCTGCATACCGGGGATTTCAATTGGAGCATACCTTTAGTAGAAGAGAAAACTTGATTCCGTTGTGAAGAGCACTGGACTAGGAGTCAGGAAACGGAATTTACTTTTGGTTTTGTCATAGCTGCGTATCTGTTTCTTTTCTAGTGAAATGAGGTAGTTAGACTGGCCAATTACTATGAACAAATGTTGACAGTCTATATTTTAATACAACTGCTTAATTTGATATAACAAGATATTGCCAAAGTGTGACTACTATATATTCTTTTTTTTTTTTTTTTGAGACGGAGTTTTGCTCTTGTTGCCCAGGCCAGAGTGCAATGGCGCAATCTCAGCTCACCGCAACTTCCACCTCCCGGGTTCAAGCAATTCTCCTGTCTCAGTCTCCTGAGAGCTAGGATTACAGGCATGCACCATGACATCCAGCTAATTTTGTATTTTTAGTAGAGACGGGGTTTACCCATGTTAGTCAGGCTGGTCTTGAACTCCTGACCTCAGGTAGTCCGCCCACCTCGGCCTCCTAAAGTGCTGAAATTACAGGCATGAGCCACTGTGCCCGGTCCAATATATTCTTGAATATAAGGAATTTAAATGTTTTTGCTAACTTGAATATATAAACTTTTAAAAATAGAGCTAAAATAGACATGTTTATTTATAATTGTATTATAAAAATTTAAATAAAAAATAAAAGTAACAGTGAAATAAATGGTATAATTTAGAAATATTTATTCCTATTGTCATATTTCATGGAAAACAGTTTTATTAATTTTTTACATGCATTTTTGACATCACTAGTCATTTTTGGAGTAATTTAACACACTTTGAGGGCACATTATTTTTATTTCTAAGTTATTTGAGATAGAAAACGTAAAAGATTTTTTTAATTATGGAAATTTCTTAACATACACAAAATAGTGTATGTTATAATAAACCCCTATGTACCCATTACCTAGTGTCAATAATTAACATTTTTTGCACTCTTGTTTCATCTAGGTGCCCTCAACCCTATTTTTGGGCATCCTATAGGACATATTTGTTTTAAGGAAACTGCCAGACACCATGTCATTTTACCCATAAATACCTCAGCATGCATCTCTAATTGCTAAGGATTTTTTAAAAGCCTATATAAAAGTATAATTATCATGTCATAATTACACAAATACCAAACAAAATTTACAACCCCCTCCCTCACCCCCTTCCCCTCCCCTCCCTTTTCCTGGAGAAGGAGTTTTCCTAGGTTGCTCAGGCTGGTCTTGAACTCCTGGGCTCAAACCATCCTCCCACCTCAGCTTCCCAAAGTGCTAGGAGTACAGGCATGAGCCATCATGCCTGGCCACAATTCTTTAATGCCCACTAAATACATGTTTCCCTAATTGTCTCAAAATGTATTTTTACAATTGACTTGCTCAAATTAGGACTTAAGGGCCTCACATTGTATTTGGGAGTTATGTCCTGAAGGAAACCAAAATACTGATGATTGTTAAGTAAAACACAATGAAAATGCAGAGGAATGCTCTGCCTCAGGCTCCATTTGCCTGATGGTGGGACATCAACCCTTCCTCACTGGAGACAGCACTGGCAGATGGGCGATGGGCAGGAGAAGGCACCAGCAGGCAACAAAGAAATCTGAGAACAGATTTTACTATCTTCCCTGCCTTTAAAAAGACCAGAGCTGCTTTTTCCTTTCTCTTGTCACTGTATAGCATTTATGGCTCTTTGTTAAAATACTATTTAAGCAAAGCCCCCAAGCCACTGTCTTGAGAGATAAATACTTTTGAATGGAGACCTCTCCCGCATGGTGGCCCATGTTCATAAGCTTCTGCTTGTTTTTCTTTTGTTAATTTAACCTTTTTTTTTTTTTTTTTTTTTTTTTTTAAGAGAGTGTCTCAACTAAGATCCTAAAAAGGGGAAGAAAAGAATTTGTTTTCTCCCCCATAGTCTCCTTGTCTCTATTATTCTTCAATAGACCTTGTCCTCTCTCCCTTTTTGAAACACCATTTATTTGTCAGGACAATTTGGTAAAATATCCTGTATTCTGAATTTGCTTCATTCTTTGTGATGTTTTTAAATTGTTTCTCTAGCTCCCCCACTTCTTGCAAATCACAGTTATGGATTGAGAGGCTTGCTTCAACTCAGAATAAATTATTTTTGGCAACTCATTGATAGGTGGTGCTGAACGTGCACTTCCTCTGGCATGACACTTGAGTAAGGAGCATGCCTCTGGCTCTCCCACTTGTGGGGATGTAAGATTGATGAGTGGGTTTAGGTGAGGTCAGCCTGATGCCTCAATGTTAGTTCCCTATCCACCTTTAACCTAATTTTTTTTGAGGTGGAATTTCATTCTCATTTCCCAGGCTGAAGTGCAGTGATGCAATCTCAGCTCACTGCAACCTCTGCCTCCCCAGTTCAAGCAATTCTCCTGCCTCAGCCTCTCGAGTAGCTGGGATTACAGGAATGCACCACCACACCTGGCTAATTTTATATTTTTAGTAGAGACGGGGTTTCTCCATGTTGGTCAGGCTGGTCTCAAACTCCCAGTCTCAGGTGGTCTGCCCACCTTGGCCTCCCAAAGTGCTAGGATTACAGGCATGAGTCACCACGCCCAGCCCACCTAATGGTTTTAACAACTAGTCTTGTTCATTCCCTAGATTCCATTATTTTATTAGGAGTAAGACAGGGTTCCTTTGAACCTGTGTTTGATGCTATCATGGAAATTATCACAAGCCATCAGAGCCCATTCATGTCATGTAAAAGTAGGAACTATTAAAAAAGAATTCACGCTGTAGGTGTACTTTTACCTTTACAATACAATCACTATGTTGTTTATTGTGTTTTGTGTTTATAGGTTACTTTTTAAAAGAAGGTTTAGGGCTGGGAGTGGTGGCTCACGCCTGCAATCCCAGCACCTTGGGAGGCAGAGGCCGGTGGATCACTTGAGGCCAGGAGTTCAAGACCAGCCTGGCCAACATGACAAAACCCAGTCTATACTAAAAATACAAAAAAATTAGCTGACATGCAAGTGCATGTAATCCCAGCTCCCCAGGAGGCTGAGAAAGAGAGGGAGTCTTGCTCTGTCACCCAGGCTGGCGTGCAATGGCCCTATTTGGGCTCACTGCAACCTCTACTTCCTGGGCTCAAGTGATTCTCGTGCCTCAGCCTCCTGGGGAGCTGGGATTACAGGTGCCCACCGCCATGCCCGGCTAATATTTGTATTTTTTGTAGTGATGGAGTTTCACCATGTTGGCCAGGCTGGATTCTAACTCTTGAGCTCAAGTGATCCGCCCGCCTCAGCCTCCCAAAGTGCTGGGATTACAGGCATGAGCCACCATGCCCGGCCCCAAAACATTTTCCTTGCTTAGTTCATTGTTGAGAAAATAAGGTAATTGAGAAAGTACCTCTTAAGATGGGTTCTTTTAAGAGCTTGCTTAACCTTTACTGAAGAATAATTTTTTGGGGATAATCATGCCTTATACTCAGTCATTTATAGTACTTTACTGGAAACTTCCTTGTCTTTTTAAACTTGGTTTCATGCAACACATATCAGGAGTAAACTTTGATGAGGGAAAAAACTTAAAAAAATAGGATTCCATTTGGCTTTCCATCATCTTATAACTTGTTACTCCTTGTATAACTCAGTTAAGATCTCATCAGAGAGATTTTTTAAAAAAGATTTCAACATGTGTGGCAGCCTGAGTCGCTGGGCGCCTCTCCGCCGAGCCCCGCCACCTCCAGCCGCTGCCAACCTGCGCCCCCCGGTGGCCTCGACGCCGGCCGCACGCGCTCCGTCGCCGTCTGGAGTGCCACCTGGCGGGAGCGCCACCTGGCGGGAGCGCCACCTGGCCGGAGCGCCACCTGGCGGGAGCGCCACCTGGCCGGAGCGGGGGAGGGAGACTGAGGAGCAGTTCCAGTCCCGCTTACGGACCTGCACAACTACCTGGTCCCTGCAACACTGACCAGAAAGCTCAACAACGGCAGCGTTCTCAACAGGGAAGCCCATCGCAGGCCGCGTTTCTGTGTCCCCGAGACGGCTGTCCGCAAGGTGGTGGTCAGCACGCCGGGGGCCATCGAGCCCGTCCTGTGTCACTGAGGACAGCGCTGTCCACACAGACCCGCCGGGCGCAGCCCTGTCGGTGTAAACCCGTACGGTCTGCGGCCTGGCTACAAATGTCTCTTGACATTTGCATGTGATTGACTGACCTATGAGAGAGAAAATAAAAACAAAGAAATACATGGTGACGAAGCCCCTGCTCCACTCTCCTTCTAAAAGATTCGAATGTTAGGGACAGCTGGTGTCTTTCTTTCTGTGGTAGAATGCCCAGATACGACTGTGCTAGGCTTTATTATACATGATTCCCTCGTTTCATGCCATTTTTCTTTCCCTTCCACTGACACTATTTTTCTCTCTCCTTGAGTTTTTCATCTAAAAACAGACATATCCTATTGTAGCCTATGTAAGCAACTTCAAATCCTTTTAGAAATGAACGGAGGATCGAAATACATAAACCAATGAAAATACATGTGAGCACGTTTACAAACTAGGTTTAACATTTTACTAATAATTTTCATGGCTAGGCGTGGTGACTCATGCCCAACACTTTGGGAGGCCAAGGTAGGAGGATTGCTATAGCCCAGGAGTTCGAGACCAGCCTGGGCACCATAGTGAGACCCGTCTACAAAAAATAAAATTAGCTTGGCTTGGTGGTGAACACCTGTAGTCTCAGCTACTCGGGAGGCTAAGGCATGAGAATCACTTGAGCTGGGGATGTGGAGGTTGCAATAAGCAACGATTGTGCCACTGCACTTTAGTCTGGGCAACAGAGAGACCCTACCCTGTCTTAAAAAAAAAATGCAAAAAAAAAAAAAAAATGCAGTTGGAACCCTTAATAGTAAACACTTCCTTAACAATTAAACATTTTTTTTAATTCACAGAACTTGAAGCAGAATCTTAATTCCTAAATTCTTAGAATTAATAATAGATACAATTTATTGTGTATTTACTGTGTTTTGGACACTATGCAGAGTGCTTTCCTTGTATTATTTAACTTTCATCTAACAACTTTTTGAAGCAAGAACCCATTCATGAAAAAACTGAGTGGCAGAGAGCTTAAATATACTTGCCCTAGATCAGAGGTTAGAGCCAAAATTTGGTTCCAGGAAGTCTGATTCCAGAGCCAGTGGTCTCAGCCACTAAATGATATCATAGCAGTTCCCAAACTTGTCTGCTTCAAAAAATGCTGATGCCTGTGTCCCTTCCCCAGAAATTGTGACTTAATTGGTCTGAGATGTGGCCTGGGACTTGTAGGGTGTAAGAGATCTCCAGGTGATTCTATTCTGCGGACAAATTTGGAAACCACGTAACACTGCTTTGCTTGGGTCATTAGCTAAGAACAGCCACCTGAGAGCTATTTCATCCTCCCAGTTAGTGAGATAACATCAAAAGTGTGTTTTCTAAAATAAAGAGTGAAAGCTTTACCTATGGGAGAAATTATAGCACGAAAGAAAATAGCAAAGAGTTATTCATTCACATTATCAGTACTTATAGATGATCTTTTAGGACTGATTCAGTTTTTTACTGACTCTCTGACCTGTGTCAGGTCATAAAGCTGAAAGGCAAGATTGGTAATACCTAAAAAGTCCGTAGAATAAGCACTGCCATTTTCATGGGTGATAGCACAGCTGGCCGCGAGGGACATTTTTATAGACTACTCTCCCTTTTCCCTTAGGTCTGGAACAATAGAAAATACCTGAATTTAAAAGTTCCATTTACTTTTTTTGTTTAAGTTCATAATCTGCCTCCCATTGGACCGTACACTTTTTGAGAAGAGAGGCCCTCCTCATTTGTGTTCTCTCCATTCTGGCACCATGCTTGCCTGTAGGAGCCAAATCACAAGTTGGTTGAATGATTAATTGTGTTTCCTACAATGCTCTATTTAAGCCATTGATACACAGAAGTTGTAACCAATAATTGTAATTACCATTTATCTACTATATGTAAGATGCTTTACATATATATATATATATAAGTGATATATATGTATACACTAATCTTGTGTTGTTTATCACTAATTTTTTTTTTTTTTTTTTGAGATGGAGTTGTTTTGCTCTTGTTGCCCAGGCTGGAGTACAGTTGTGTGATCTTGGCTCACCGGTACCTCCGACTCCTAGGTTCAAGCGATTCTCCTGCCTCAGCCTCCCAAATAGCTGGGATTACAGGCGCGTGTCACCATGAGAGGCTAATTTTGGTATTTTCAGTAGAGATGGTGTTTCATCATGTTGGCCAGGCTGATCTTGGACTCCAGGCCTCAGGTGATCAGCCCGCTTTGTGCTCTCAAGGTGCTAGGATTACAGGTATGAGCCACGGCACCCGGCTGTTTATCACTAATCTTTAAACCTATTAATCCTCATATCTGAGAAGGAGAAACTGAATCTCAGAGAAATTAATTGACCCAAGATTATATAGTGGAGTAAGCAACAAAACTGAGCTTTGAGCCATGTCTTTCTGAAGCTGTAGCGCACCCACTTTTCTTTACCAAAAACATTTTAGACAATGTTATTTCAAAACTCTTAGATGGGATTAAAAACTCCCAAGCAAAGACTCTGTAGCAATCCATCATCATAAGGCCTATTATGATAGGCCTTTGGCCTATGGGGTCGCCTACATTTTTCCATATTAAAAAAAAAAAAATCAGCTTCTAAACATGATTTTTCTTTTCTTTTTTTAAATTATACTTTAAGTTCTGGGGTACGTGTGCAGAATGTACAGGTTTGTTACATAGGTATACACGTGCCATGGTGGTTTGCTGCATCCATCACCCCGTCATCTACATTAGGTGTTTGTCCTAATGCTATCCCTCCCCTAGCCCCCACCCCCTGACAGGTCTCAGTGTGTGATGTTCCTCTCCCTGTGCCCATGTGTTCTCATTGTTCAACTCCCACTTATGAGTGTAAACATGATTTTTCATTAGCTTAACCATTTCTTCTGTTTTAAACATTTCAGGATTACCTAATTTCCCACTGTTGAAGATACCACAATGAAGATTTTTGTGCATACATCTTTGCCCACACTTGGAATTATTTCTTTAGGGTCCATTTCTATAAATAGAATTGGACTAAGGAATGTAAACATTGCTGATTTGTACGATCAAATTATTTTTTTAGAAAATAGGCTAATTTAGACTTTTATCAGCAGTGAACAAGAGGACTCATTTCATCTTACCCTTCCAACGTCTTTATACTTTGTAAAAAATTTTTGCTAATTTGCTCATTTAAAGAAAAATCTCACTTTTTGCATTGATTACAAGCAAGTTTGAATGTTCTCTCTCTCTCTCTCCTTTTTAACTTTTCCTGTAGTGCTGATGAATTTTTCTTATGTTTATTAGCTCTTTATATGTCATCATATGAGAATTCTGTTCCCATCCTTTGTCTATTTAATTTTGACACTTAGTGTTTTTCTTATAATCTATACTTTTATATTCTTCAAATGTTAAGACCATTAACCATTTATCATATTTATTGCCAAATATTTCTCCAAATTTTTCTGTCATCTTTAAGTTTTAATTTTTGACACAGAAATTTATTTTAATCTATTTGTATTGTCCTTTATATCTTTTGTCACCTTTAACACTAGAAGATTAAAATTCAGGGATCAAGTAGACATTCTCTTATTTCCTTTAATTCAGTTTTTAAACTATTTAACTCCTCGATTTACCTGTGGTTTATTTTGGTACATAGTATGAAATATTTAAGTTGGCCATTTCCCCAAATAATTCTTTTTCTAACTCCTTTCTCTTTTGATTTGTGATGCTATCTTGATCATATCTTTGATTCCTGTTGAATCTAATTTTTGCTTTTACTTTTATTTTCTTTTAGCGAGTCTCGTTTCCTGTGACTTTGTGAGGAAATGGTAAGACATAGTTATAGTACCATTTTCACAGACCTAAACTAATAGACCGGCCAATCTGGATGGGGCAGATTCATTTGAATTGGGTCTACCTCGGGGTTTTCAAAAAGGTCATTCCTATGTTTTCCCTTTGTCATAAGGCCCTTTTCTATTCTTTTTTTTTTTTTTCTTTTTTTTTTGGGGCGGAGTCTTACTCTGCTACCCAGGCTGGAGTGCAGTGGCGAGATCTCGGCTCACTGCAACCCCGCCTGTCAGGTTCAAGCGATTCTCCTGCCTCAGCCTCCTGAGTAGCAGGATTACAGGTGTGCGCTAATTTTTGTATTTTTAGTAGAGACGGGGTTTCACCATGTTGGTCAGGCTGGTCTTGAGCTCCTGACCTCGTGATCCGCCCGCCTCGGCCTCCCAAAGTGCTGGGATTACAGTCATGAGCCACCGCACCTTGCCGTTACGTCCCTTTTCTAATCACAGTTCCTATGGGAAGAGGAATGAAGGAAGACAGTTACCAAAAAGTCACACTTCTGGTCCCAAGCATTTTGTATAAGAGATACCCATTCTATTGAATCATTAGGGAGGAATACCGAGGGTTCATATAGGTGAAAATAAGTAATACCAGATTTTATTTTTATCCACTTTTTAAAGAAATGGGTCAAAATCATTCATATTTATTGTTATTGACTAGCTCATTTATATGTATGATTATTATTTAGACTTATTAAATAGTGGGAAAGAAGATTGAGATGTAGAAGAACACTTCTGTTTACTCAGTTTTTCACTTGTTTTTTAGGTATTTGATTTGTTACTTAGTAGATCTGAACCTTTAAGGGACTTGGGATTCTGCATTGACAATCTCAGATCGTAGATTTTATGAAGCTCCAGGTCAATGTATCCCAATCCCCCTTGCCTCTAATTCAAGTACAGTAGCCCATGAATTTTCAAGAAAGTGCCCTTTATGAAAAGAAACAAAAAAGCATATGTGTAGATGTGCATATAATGCACAACAATAAATGCCTCCTGAAAATCGACGCTTAACCCTTTGTTTGGCTAACATACAGTTAGAAGAGGAGACATAATACAGGTTGAGCGTCCCTAATCTGAAAATCTAAAATCCAGAATGCTTCAACACCTGAAATTTTTTGAGCATGGCTATGACACCACAAGTGGAAAATTTCTCACATAAGTACTTACCACAAACTTTGTTTCACACACAGAATTATTTAAAATATTATATAAATTTACCTTCAGGCTATGTGTATAAGATGTATATATAAAACATAAATGAATTTTGTGTTTAGACTTGGGTCTCATCCCCAAGATACCTCATTATATATATACACATATTTCAAAATCTGAAAATATCCCAAATTCCAAATACTTTTGGTCCCAAGCATTTTGGATAAAAGATATTCATCCTATAAAATTATTAGGGAGAAATACCAAGGGTTCATATCAGTGGTTCATGGAGGTGAAAAGTAAATAATACCAGATTCTATTTTCATCCACTTTTTAAAGAAGTGGGTCAAAACCACTCATATTTGTTGTTATTATTTAGCTCATTTACATGTATGGTTATCATTTAGACTTATTTTGTATTTTATTTTTTAAAATTTATTTTAAATTTTTTATTGTAGAGATGGGTCTTGTTGCCCAGGCTGGTCCCAAACCCCTGGCCTCCGGTGATCCTTCTAACTCAGCCTCTGGAAGTGCTGGCATTATAGGTGTGAACCACCACACCTGGCTGTATTTACCATGCTTTCTAGTTTCCGCCCCCCCTTCCTTTTCAGGCAGTAAATACTACTACCTTATTTTTGTGTAATGATTTGCAGTTAAAAAATAGGTGTTCTCACAAGAATTCTGAAAAGTAGATAGGACAGATATAGCAACTAGACTTTACAGAAAGAAAATGAAATTCAGCAAAATTATGTCACTTTCCCAAGGTTGTCTGGTGGCTGAGGAGTAGAGCTGGTAAAATTAACATTTACTGAGTCTTACTAAGTGTCCACTCAAAATACCACAGTACTTCAAATAAATAATGTATGCTGAGTGAGCAAGCTCTCCTGTGGCTGGATAGTTTATGTCTCATAAGTTTTTATGCTTAAAAAGGCTGTGATGAGTGTGGTTTCAAAAAAGTTTTGTGTTATTGTTATTTCTTACTGCTTCTTGTTTCTGTTTGATCTGCTAATTTGGGGTCATTATGTGAGGACATTGTGCCATCTCCATTATCTATACTTTGGTATACTTTCAAAAGTTTGTTCTTTTTTTTTTTTTTGAGACAGAGTCTTGCTGTCACCAGGCTGAAGTGCAGTGGCGCGATCTCTGCTCCCTGCAATCTCCACCTCCTGGGTTCAAGCGATTCCCCTGCCTCAGCCTCCCAAGTAGCTGGGACTACAGGCTTTCACCACCAGGCCTGGCTAATTTTTTGTATTTTAGGAGAGACGGGGCTTCACCAGGTTGGCCAGGCTGGTCTTGGTCTCCTGACCTCATGATCTACCTGCCTCAGCCTCCCAAAGGGCTGGGATTACAGGCTTGAGCCACCACGCCTGGCCAAAAACTTCGTTTTCGTGCAAATATGCTGTGCCTAATTGCATAGTGTCCATAGTCCCAGCTACTCGGGAGGCTGAGTTGGGGTGAGTTAAAGGCTGCAGGGATCCGTGATCATGCCATTGCACTCCAGCCTGGGCAACATAGTGAGACCTTATCTCTAACC
>NW_022436945.1:42594624-42632488 GCF_009761245.1 Sapajus apella
TATATATATATATATATATGGCCAAGAGGTAATACAAATGTGCAACCTTGGGAGCTGCTGACTATTGAGTCCTCTCTCCCCCGATGCCTCCTCCCATGGTGCATCAACCACCACTTAATTAGGAAGGCCATTTCTTCACATAATACCTTGTATGTGCTGTGTCAGTAACTGAATTCTACCTGACACCAGAACTAGGGCTTATTCTAAGAGAGTTTGTAGCCTATTAAAGAGCTCAGGCAAGTGTTAGGGGGATGCTTTTCCTTATCACCTCCCTCATTGTGTACCTTGATGCATTTCTTTGAGTAGTTCTCCTGGCCTCTTGCCTCACTCTTTAATTAGACTTTCCATGGGGTAGGAGTGACAGCCGTTTGATAGATTTGGGAGAAAGGATTGGTCCCTCTGGGTCCTTTTGCTTTGGGGCCTGCCTGTCTACAGCGTTCTCTAAGATGGTGCCTCAATCTGTACAAGGATTTTTGTGATCTACTTTCTATCACATAGCAAGCTTAGCCCCTACAGGAGGAGGCCTGCAGCTTTGGGATGTAAGTTCTATTCGGGGATATCAGTGATTCAAACTACTCATTTCAATATGGTTTTGTCAATAACAGATAGTATTTTTATTCTATTTGTCTGACTCCTGTGCCTAGTTTTCAGTTGGTTTCTAAAGGTGGTAGACAAAAAGGGTTGTTATTTATTGGGCCCTTCAGGCTGCAACCAAGGCCATACACAGTTGTAATATGAGTCGTCACAACATAGGTGGTGTATTAGTTTGCATAGGATAGACAATGCTGCATTAACAAACAGGATACAGAACTCTCAATGACTTAACACAATACAAGTTTATTTCTCCTTCCTGCCAGAATCTAGTGTGAATTGATTGGCCCTCTTCTACCTTGTGGCTTTGCTATCTAGGATATGTGGCTTCCAGGTCACTGCAACAGGGAAAGAGAAAAGTGGAAGAGGCACACCAGCTCTTATGTGATACCCAGTACTCTTGCTGAAGTTAAACATGACGGTTATGTCACTCCAAACAACTGCAAAGAAGGCTGGGAAACGTAGGGGAACACATGGATACTTGGAGGGCACAAACTCTCTCTGCTACAAGTGGATTAAGAAAAATCAGGGGGCCAGGCGCGGTGGCTCATGCCTGTAATCCCAGCACTTTGGGAGGCTGAGGTGGGCAGATCACCTGAGGCCAGGAGTTCGACACCAGCTGGTCCAACGTGGTGAAACCCTGTCTGTACTAAAAATACAAAAATTAGCCGGGTGTGATGGTAGGCACCTGTAATCCCAGCTACTCAGGAGGCTGAGGCAGGAGAATCACTTGAATCTGGGAGTTGGAGGTTGCAGTGAGCCAAGATCACACCATCATGCCTCTGCACTCCAGCCTGGGTGACAGAGCAAGACTCTGTCTCAAAAAAAAAAAGAAAAAGAAAAAGAAAAAAAGAAAAAAGAAAGAAAGAAAGAAGAGAAAAAGAAAAGAAAAAAAATCAGGGAAAGTTCAAGGGAGCAGAGTGAAGCACAAAGCGAGTTGAGTGGTATCAAAAGTGTATTTTGCCTATTTCATAGTTTTTCCAAAGCCAGGCATTCTGTCTGAAATTTGTCTGTACAATCTCCTCAGAATCCAGTGCCACCAAGCCATCTACAAATGACAATATGCTGATTGAGGTTTTTCCTGTTAACAAGTGTGCATTTTACCTCGGGTCTTCTGGAGACAATATGTTCTTTGTTTGGTTGCATAATTCATTCTTTTAATTTTAATTATGTACTATATTTAAATTTATTATGTACTATATTAGTAATTCTAGAAGTGAGAATATTGGGTCCACAGTAGTTTTGGATAATTTGAACCTTTCAGCACTCTTCAAATCACATTAAATATAGCATTGGTTTTAGTTCTTTTTTTTCTCTCTCAGTGGGATTTGTTTGAATAGGAGTCATCTAATGTAACCATAGTTCTTAAGCATTCTCTTTGAATTAATCATCTGGTATTTGTTAGTTGTTTTTCTAGGAAGAGAATCCAAAATCTTTCAAAGCCTAAAAAGCAATGGGGAACTCCAGATAGGTAAGGCAATATTATATGGTCTTGTTTGTAATGATTGTGTTCATTATTTCAAGTAGGTAAGTATTATTCTTACCTATCTATTATTAACCCTGTATTCCAGATTTTTCCATCCACCTCTACTTAACTGAACCAATATTGTCACCTCATTGTAGTCACCATGTAAAAGGCTAACCCTTGGTCAGTAGCCTTTAAATTTGGCTGTACATTGGAATCACCTGGCGAACTTTAATACTGACTGATATCTGAGTGCTTTCCCCAGAAATCCTGATTTAGTTGATACGGGGTGCAGCACAGATATCTGAGTGCTTTCCCCAGAAATCCTGATTTAGTTGATATGGGGTGCAGCACAGACTTTGGTAGTTAAAAGCTCTCCAGGTGATTCTGTAGGCAGACAGGCTTGAGAACCACTGCTCAAGGGTGTGACTCCACGCTCCTTTCAAACTTTTCGTGCATTCTCCAAGTCCAGCTTTGCTGCCTGTATCTCTAAGGCTGCTATCACTAATCCTAATACCTCTAAGCCTCTTATTAGAGCATACCTGTCCTCTGGGTCTCCAGCAAGCTGGACCTTCAGTCCTTTCATGTTTGGCCAAGGGACTCCCCTTTTTCTTCTTTGGCTCCAGAGTCAAGCTTGAATATTTTTTTGAATCTCCTATTGCCTTTTTTTTTTTTTTTTGAGGCAGGATCTTACTCTGTACAGGCTGGGGTGCAGTGGTACAATCATGGCTCACTGCAGCCTTGACCTCCCAGGCTCAAGCGATTTTCCCATCTCAGCCTCCTGAGTATCTGGGACCACATATGTGAGCCACTGTACCCAGCTAATTTTTAATTTTTTTTGTGGAGACGGGGGTCTCCCTATGTTTCCCAGACTGACCTCAAACTCCTATGCTCAAGTGATCCTCCCGTCTTGGCCTCCCAAAATGATGGAATTGCAGGTGTGAGCCACCATGCCTGTCCTGTTGCTTTTAAAACAAAATTAGTAGACTTTAATTTTTAGAGCAGTTTTGGTTTACAGAATAACTGAGCAGAAACTACAGAGTTCCCATATTTACCACCCCTTCCCCGAGTTTTTCCTGCTACTAACATCTTGGATTATTGTAGTATAATTGTTGAAACTGATGAGCCAATATTGATACATTATTATTGATTAAAGTACATTAAGATTCACTTTTTGTGTTGTGCAGCTTTATAGGTTTGACAAATGCATAATGTATCCACCATTATAGTATCAGGATAGTTTCACGGCCCTAAAAATTACCTGTGTTCCAACTATTCATTTCTTTTCCTCTTTCCTCCCTCTCCAAACCCTTGGCCACTACTGATCTATTTACTGTCTCTATGGTTTTGTCTTCTCTAGAAAGCCATATAGTTGGAATTGTACAGTATGTAATCTTTCGGATTGGCTTCTTTTACTTAGTAATATGCATTTAAGTTTCCACCATGTCTTTTTGTGGCTTGATAGCTAATTTCTTTTTAAGATTATATTCTGGTGGGGCGCAGTGGCTCACGCCTGTAATCCCAGAACTTTGGGAGGCTGAGGTGGGCAGATCACTTGAGGTCAGGAGTTCGAGACCAGCCTGGCCAACATGGTGAAACCCCATCTCAATAAATAAATAAATAAATAAATAAAAGATTATATTCTATTGATGTGGGTACTATTTCATTGTATAGATATATCACAGGTTATCCATTCACCTATTTAAGGGTATCATGATTGCTTCCAATATTGGGCAATTATGTAATAAAGGTGCTATAAACATTCACATGCAGGTTTTTTGGTACATATAAGTTTTTGGCTAGTTTGGGTAAATTGCTGGATAATATGGTAAGAGTATATTTAACTTTGTAAGAAACTGCTAAGCTCTTCCAAGTTGACTCTACCATTTTACATTTTCGCAAGTAGTGAATAGAGAGTTCCTGTTGCTCCACACCTTTGTCAGCATTTGGTGTTGTCAGTGTTTAGGATTTTAGCCATTCTAATAGGTGTGTAGTGGTATCTCATTGTTTTAATTTGTAATTCTCTAATAAACTAATGTTGAGCATATTTACTTAATTGTATGTCTTCTTTGGTAAGGTGTTTGTTCAGATCTTTTGCCCATTTTTTAGTTGGGCTATTCGTTATTGTTGAATTTTAAGTGTTCTTTGTATATTTTGGATACCAATTTTTTTATCAGATATTTGTTTTGCAAATATCGTCTCTCAGTCTGCGGTTTAGCTTTTTATTCTCTTAGTGGTGTGTTTCACAGAATAAAAATTTTAATTTTTATGAAGTTCAGCTTACTGATTTTTTCTTTTGTGAATCATGTTTTTGGTGTTGTATCTAAAAACTCATTGCCAAACCCAAAGTCACCTGAATTTTCTCCTTTGTGTTTTTCCATAAAACTCTGAAAAGTTTTATATTTTTGTATTTTATATTTACACCTAGACACATTTTGAGTTAATGTTTATAAAAGGTGCAAGGTCTCTGCCTAGATTATTTATTTATTTTTGCATGTAGATGTCCAGTTGTTCCAGCACCATTTGTTGAAAAGACTATCATTTCTTTTTCTTTTGTTCTTTTTTTTTTTTTTGAGATGGAGCCTTGCTTGTGTTGCCTAGGCTGGAGTACAATGGCATGATCTCAGCTCACTACAACCTCTGTCTCCTGGGGTCTCCTGCCTCAGCCTCCTGAGTAGCTGGGATTACAGGCATGAGCCAGCATACCCAGATAATTTCGTATTTTTAGTAGAGATGGTGTTTCTCCATGTTGGTCAGGCTGATCTCAAATTCCTGATCTCAGATGATCTGCCTGCCTCAGCCTCCCAAAGTGCTCCACCTCGCCTAGCTGAGACTATCATTTCATGATTGGATTGCCTTCAATCCATTGGCTATATTCGTGTGGATCTACTTATAGGAGCTGTATTTTATCCCACTCATCTGTCTCTTCTTTCACCAATACCATGCTGCCTTGATTACTATAGCTTTATAAGTCTTGAAGTAAGATAGCATTAGTCCTCTGACTTTGTTCTTTCTCAATATTATGTTGATTATTCTGGGTCTTGTGTCTTTCTATATAAACCATAGAATCAGTTTGCCAATATCTATCTATGAAGCAACTTGCTGGGACTTTTACTGGGATTGCATTGACTATATAAACCAGCTGGGAATAATTGATATCTTAATATTGAGATTTCCTATCCATGACTATTGAATATCTCTCCATTTATATAGCTCTTCTTTGATTCTTTCAACAGAGTTTTGTAGTTTTCCTTATATGAATCTTTTATATATATTGTTAGAATTATGCTTATGTATTTAATTTTTGTAATGCTAATGTAAATATCATTGTGTTTGTTTTTTTTTTTTTTTTCAAATTCCTATTGTTCTTTGTTGGCATATAAAAAAATCAGTAGACTTTTGCATGTTAATGCTGTATCTTGCAATTTTGCTATACTCTAAAGACTAAGTTTTAAGAGGCTTAAAACTAAAAATACACTATGCATTAAATTCTCTCTTATTCATGGATAGGAACACACACATATATATTGAGTAGAGATACACACTGATAAGAGATATGTTAATGGATATTACTAGAACTGTTAAAATCTTGCAACATGCCCCAACCTGACTTGAAACCAATAGAAAAATTGGAGGCATTATTTGATTAGGGAGTAAAGTTTAGAAAAGTTAAGTAACTTACCCAAGTTCAACTTGGATTTGAATCTATATCCATTGACCACAAAGCCCATTTTTTTCCATTATATCACCCTGTCTATTTTAGAAAGGCACAGTTCCTTTAATAGCATGGGAAACCAGAGGCAAGAAGATAATTTGGGGCTATTAAAATAATGCAGAAGAGAAATAACGATAGCCTGTCCTAGAACAGTGG
The DNA here is from genome assembly GCF_009761245.1 of Sapajus apella. Classification (NCBI taxonomy): domain Eukaryota; kingdom Metazoa; phylum Chordata; class Mammalia; order Primates; family Cebidae; genus Sapajus; species Sapajus apella. Next base: position 42,600,552 of record NW_022436945.1, read on the forward strand.
CCTTAAGTGTTGAGAGAAAGAGTCAAGACATAGATGAACAGAACCTAGTGACAAATGAATTATAAAAGTCTGAGTGAGGAGTAAACATGATTTCTAGGTTTCTGTCTTTAGAAGTAAGGCAGAATGCTTCCAGCTTTTGCCCATTCAATATGATATTGGCTGTGGGTTTGCCATAAATAGCTCTTATTATTTTGAGATATGATCCATTGATACCTAGTTTATTGAGAGTTTTCAGAATAAAGAACTGTTGAATTTTGTTGAAGGCCTTCTGTGCATCTATTGAGATAATCATGTGGTTTTTGCCTTTGATCATTTCCATTTCCTATTGTTATCCCAACATGGAATGTGCCTCATTTCTGGCAATCTGTGCTTTTTGCTTTCTTCCATGAAGGCTTTTCAGGTTAATCTCTTACTCATTTCTTCTTTTCTGTTGATCCTATGCTCAGCTATCCTACCTATGTCACAGGGCTGTTGAGACTAAATGAACTGATATCTGTAAAGTACTGAGCCCAATGCCTGGCAAAGGATAAGTATTCTACAGATTGTAGCTATTAATACTATTCTGTTACTACTTTATTTTCTGATCACCCAGTAAAGGGCTTCACCCAAAATAGGAGGATAGTGTAGACAGAATGCTCATTTTATGCCAACCTGAGTATAAACCACAGGGTTTACTTGATGGCAGAAACAGAACTATCTCTAGTCGGTTCGTTTTTGGTTGCCACATTTTGAGACAACAGATTAAATAGTAATATATATTTTTCTTTTTGTGTGTTTTAAACAGTAATATTTTAACTTCCACAAATATTATATCCATTTCAGATGCTTGGAAATCATAAGATTCTGTGATGTCGTTCTTGAAATGAAGTAAAGTCAGTATAAGAGCCATCAAGAGCCATTTCTGGCCAGGCATGGTGGCTCATGCCTGTAATCCCAGCACTTTGGGAGGCCAATGCAGGCAGATCACTTGAGGTCAGGAGTTTGAGACCAGTCTAGTCAACATGGTGAAACCCTGTCTCTGTTAAAAATACAAAAATTAGCCAGGTGTGGTAGCACGTGCCTGTAATCCCAGCTACTCAGGAGGCTGAGGCAGGAGAACCACTTGAACCTAAGCAGAGGTTGCATTCGCATAACTCCACTCCAGCCTGGACTACAGAGTGAGACTTTGTCAAAAACAAAACAAAACAAAGCAAAACAAAACACCAGAAAAAGAATAATTTTATAAAATATTTTCATTAGCAATGAATTGTTTACCATTTTGTTTTTATGCTTCTTAATAGAAAACTGTTTTGGGGAAATCAAGATCCTATTCGCCCTGTTTCCCAAGGTGCTTTGAAGATTCAGCTGACCAAAAGACTTGAGAAGCTTGCCCAGCCCAAGGAAGTTTCCCACCACTATGTACCTAACAGGTTAGTGTCTGTGTGTTATCATGTTACTTTATCAGAAGTTTTTTTTTTTTTTTTTTTCTTTGGAGACGGAGTCTTGCACTGTCGCCCGCCCTGGAGTGCAATGGCACGATCTTGGCTCACTGCAACCTCTGCCTTCCAGGCTCAAGTGATTCTCCTGCCACAGCCTCCTGAGTAGCTGGGATTACAGGTGCATACCAACACACCTGGCTAATTTTTTGCATTTTTAGTAGAGACAGGGTTTCACTTTGTTGGCTAGACTGGTCTTGAACTCCTGTCCTCGTGATCCGCCTGCCTTGGCCTCCCAAAATGCTGGTATTGCAGACATAAGCCACCACATCTGGCCATTATCAGGAGTTCTTAGGGGAACTAGACATAGAACTTTTATCTAAAAGCCATAAATTGTTCAACGTGCTGTCAAAATTTATGGAGAATTAGGGATTCTATATCCGTTTCCAATCTGATGCTACAGGTAAGCTTTTCCAGAGCAAAATCTAATATTTATTGCAGGCTTATAATATCTTACAATGCTTTGGTTTATGAAGATTTAAAAAAAAAATAAAGTGAAGGGGTTATACAAGGATACTTCCAGAGTGAGGAAGATGTCTCTTCAAGATATCGTTGAAGAATTCTACAGAAGCCATTATTTTTTCAAGTAAGGGTCTCCAATTTTAGAATTAAAGACACTGCAGAAGTTCAAGGGATATCTGAAATCACCCATTCCAACTCCTGCCGAGGACTGGCCACTTCCTTCTCTAAGTTCTCACTTTGGCTTCGGTGATACTCTCCGTCCTGGCTTCCCTCCTATCTTCTTCACCTTGCCCTCTCAATATCCTGTGTGAGGTGGTTTCTCTTTCTCTGCCACTGTTGCCCAATGTCCTGTCCCTGGCTTCTTTCTCTTCCTGCTCTAAATTCTTCCCAAACGTGGAGGTGTCCTCTCATAAGGATTTTGCTTCCATTCTTGTGGTGGTGACCTCCAACTCCTATCCCCAGCCTAAACCTCTCTCCTTATCTCAGAATTGTTGACTTCCCCTGTGGGAAGGTGCTACAGGAGTCTCCATCTCAACATGTTTGTATCGCTCTTTAAAATAATTTTGAGATGATGTCATTCTATGTTGCCCAGGCTGGTCTCAAATTCATGGCCTTAAGCAGTCCTCCTGCCTCAGCCTTCCAAAGTGCTGGGATTACAGGTATGAGCAACTGTACCTGGCCAGCATGTTTGAAACTGAACTACTTTTTATTTTTTTGGAGACAGAATCTTGCTCTGTTACCCAGGCTGGAGTGCAATGGCCTGATCTCAGCTTACTGCAACCTCTACCTCCTGGGTTCAAGCAATTCTTTTGCCTCAGCCTCCCCCAGTAGCTGAGATTACAGGTGTGTGCCACTAGGTCTGGCTACTTTTTGTATTTTTAGTAGAGACAGGGTCTGGCCATGTTGGCCAGGCTGGTCTCAAATTCATGGCCTCAAGTGAGCCATCCACCTGGGCCTCCCAAAGTGCTGGGATTACACACATGAGCCACTGTGCCTGGCCAGAACTGCTTTTTAATCTAATATCGAAGTGGATATTTGCTTCAGAATGATATTTACAGGTTATAATAATTGGTGTATTTGTTTGCTTGTAAAAGTTTATTCAAAATAAATAAATTAATTTCGGTGGCGCGTGCCTGTAATCCCAGCTATTTTTTTTTTGAGACAGAGTTTCGCTCGTTACCCAGTCTGGAGTGCAATGGTGCGATCTTGGCTCACCGCAACCTCCGCCTCCTGGGTTCAGGCAATTCTCCTGCCTCAGCCACTGAGTAGCTGGGATTACAGGCACGCGCCACCATGCCCAGCTGATTTTTTGTATTTTTAGTAGAGACGGGGTTTCACCGTGTTGACCAGGATGGTCTTGATCTCTTGACCTCGTGATCCACCCGCCTCGGCCTCCCAAAGTGCTGGGATTACAGGCGTGAGCCACCGGGCCCGGCCTCTTTTTAATTTCTTAATGGAGATCACTTCATTTTTTCGAACACAAGAATGCCAGTTGTACATGATTAATTTCATCTTCTTTCTAGAAAATATAGAAATGATCTTTGCATGTTTGGTGACATTTTATCATTATTTTTGGTGGCATGTTACTATTACATTTAATTCAGCAAATATTTTGCCACAACAGAATACCTGAGGCTGGGTAATTTACAAAGAGAAGAGGTTTATTTAACTCATGGTTCTATAAACTGAGAAGTATAAGAAGCATGGCGCTGGGATCTGCTCAGCCTCTGGTGAGGGCTTTTCGTGCTGCTTCATAAGATGAAGAAGAAAGTCAAAGGGAAAGCAAGCATGTGCAAAGAGGGAAAACCAAGGGGCATCCTGGCTTTGTAAAAACCCACTCTCATGGGCACATTCCTGTTAGAACTACGTAATTCAGTCTCAAGAGAGTGAGAACTCACCACTACCGAGAATGACATTAACACATTCATGAAGGATCCGTCCCCCTGACCCAAACACCGCCCACTATGCCTTACTTCCCAGCATCACCACACTGGAAATCAAATTTCCTTTTCTTTTTCTTTCTTTCCTTTTTATTTACTTTTTTTCTTTGAGACGGAGTCTTGTTCTTGTTGCCCAGGCTGGACTGCAGTGGCACCATCTCGGCTCACTGCAATCTCTGCCTCCCAGGCTCAAGTGATTCTCCTGCCTCAGCCTCCCAAGTAGCTGAGATTACAGATGCCTGCCACCATGGCCAGCTACTTTTTGTATTTTTAGTAGAGACGGGGTTTCATCATGTTGGCCAGGCTAGTCTTAAACTCTTGACCTCAGGTGATCTGCCCACCTTGGCCTCCCAAAGTGCTGGGATTGCAGGCATGAGCCACCTTGCCCAGCCTAGGAATCAGATTTCAACATGAGTTTTTGTGAAGACAAACAAACATATTCAAATTACAGTACAGGGGCAAAGGCAAGTAAGACACAATTATTGCTTTTAAGGAGTTTATCATCTATTATGGAGATATACGAGGTAAATTAAAGTAATACCTAAGAAGTCTTTGGAGTTCAATAAAGAAGAGATTATATTTACTTGGGAGGGATCAAGGAGGAGAAAAAAAGCTGAATTTTCCATATCCTTAATCTCGCTTCCTAAAAGTATCCTAAATTTTCTTATGATTTCTTCCAGAAAAAATAAATAAAATTATGCATATACGTATCTTTTGCCCTTAAAAAAAAAAAATATATATATATATATATATATTCCTGTTTGTGTGTGTGTGTGTGTATGTTTTATGTGGCTTCTTTCTGGCAAAATCCTTGATCTTATCTCTTTTAAAATGTATTCCCCAGACTTATTTTTCATCTAGTTTAGAAAACTCTCGGTTATTATTATTTCAGATTTTTTTCGTGCTCCTCCTTTATGGGCTCTAGTTAAATGTATTAGACTGTCTCAAGTTTTCCCACAGCACATTGACTCTGCTTCCCCACCTCTGTGTTTTATTTCTCTCCATGTCTTCACTAATCTTTTCATCTACAGTGTAATATTTGTCTACCCAGAGTATTTTTCATCTCACTCATTGTAGTTTTTAATCTCTAGAGGTTCATTTGGGTATTTCTATATTTCACCTCTACCTAACCTGCTCAACATTTCTTTGCCTTCTTGAAAATATGCAGTGCAGTTACAATAGCTGTTTTAATGTTCTTGCCTACTAATTTTATAATATGTCATTTCTGGGTCTGTTTCTAATGATTGACTTTTCTCATTATGGGTCACAATTTACCATTTCTTTGCATACTTGGTAGTTTTTGATTGGGTACCAGATACCGTGAATTTTACCTTACTGGCTCCTAGATGTTTTTGTATTCCTATAAATGTTCTGGAGCTTTGTTCTGGGATGTAGTTACCTTATTTCTAAGCAGTTTGATCTTCTGAAGTTTTTTTTTTTTTTAAAGTTTTATTTCGATTAATTCACTCACCGTATAATTCGCTCATTTTAAGTATTTAATTTAGTATAAAAGTGTAGTGGCTTATGCCTATCATCCTGCTTTGGGGGTCTGAAGTGAAGGACTGCATGCACTCAGTAGCTAGGACCAGCCTGGGCAACACCGTGAGACCCCGTCTCTGTACTGAAAAAACAAAAAATAAAAAAGTGTATAAATCAGAGTTGGACAGTATATTCATAGGACTGTGTAATTGTCACCAAAATCTAATTTTAGAATATTTTGTCTTCCCTAAAAGAAATATTAAGCTCATTAGCAGTCAGTTCTTATTCCCCTTCAACTTCACCTCCAACCCCTAAGCAACCACTGATCTATTTTCCGTTCTTATAAATTTACCTATTCTTGAAATTTCACATAAATGGAATCTTACAATATGTTGTTCTTTGTGACTGTCTTCTTTTACTTAGCACAATATTTTCAAGATTCATCTGTGTTGCAGCACGTACCAGTACATTTGTTTTTATGACTAAGTAATATTTAAGTATGGCTTTGCCACATTTTATTTATCGATTCATCAGTTGTTAGACATTGGCCTCTTTTTACATTTTGGCAAAAGTAATGCTGCTATGATCATTGTATTTGAGCTTTTGTGTGAATGTATGCTTTCATTTCTCTTAAATATATAGCAGGAATTGAATTGCTGTTTCACATGATAACCCTGTATTTCACTTTTTGACGAACTGCTGGACTGTTTTCCAAAGTGCCTGTATCATTTTATAATCCCACCAGTAATGAGAGTTTCAATATCTCCACATCCTTACCAACACTTGTTATTATCTTTTTGATACAGCTATCCTACTATGTGTGAAGTTGTACTCATTATGATTTTGATTTGCATTTCCTTAATGATTTTTGATGTTGAACATTTTTTCATTTGTTTATTGGCATTTGAATACCTTCCTTGGCGAAATCTTCATCCAAATCCTTTTTTCATTTTTGAGGTTTGCTTTTAAGTTTTTTTTTAAAAAAATGAGACTGGTGGCTGGGCATGGTGGCTCATGCCTGTAAACCCTGGCACTTTGGGAGGCCCAGGTGGGTGGATCATTTGAGACTAGGAGTTGGAGACCAGCCTGGCCAACTTGGCAAAACCTCATCTCTACTAAAAATACAAACAATTAGCTGGGTATGCTGGTGAGCATTTGTGGTCTCAGGTACTCAGGAGGCTAAGGTGGGAGGATCACCTGAGCCTGGGAGGTGGGGGCCATGATTGCATCACTGGACTCTAGCCTGGGTGACAGAGTGAGACCCTGTCTAAAAACAAAAATCAGTTACAGGAGATGTCTTTATTCTAGGGATAAATCCGATCCCTATTATTCTATCATGTCTGGAAGTGGAAGTCTCTTCTAAGTGTTTTAATTTAGTGAAGTATTTACTTTAAAAATATTATCATTTGTATTTCATGACACAAGGATTTATGCTGTAATACTAAGTGAAAAGTTTGAACATAAAGCTGTATATATAGTACGATCCTACTTTTATTTAAAAATGTTTATCCCTTAAACACACCAAGATATTTCCCATCTCAAGGCCTTTTTTGCATTTTCTCCTCTGCCGAGATTGCTTTCCCCGTTTTTAAGTCACTAAGACATTTTGATCCTTTAAGCCTCAGCTTAGGTCTCAGCTTTTCACAGAGACCTTCCCTGACTATTTTCTTCAGCATAACTTTCCACATTCTCACAAACCACCCAAGAAGCCTCTATTTTTGCTGAATAGTTGATGCCTTCATAGTACTCACCACAACTATTTACAGTCATGTGTTGCTTAATGACAGGGATATGTTCTGAGAAATGCATCCGTAGGTGATTTAGTTGTACAAACATAAAGTGCACTCACACAAACCCAGATGGTGTAGCCTACTACACACCTGGGCTATATGGTATCGCCTGGTGCTCTTGGGCTAGAAACCTGCAGCATTTGGCAGAATACTGTAGGCAATTATCACACAATGGTAAGTATTTGTGTATCTAAACGTAGAAAAGGCACGGAAAACTATGGTATAAAAGATAAGAAATGGTACACCTGAACAGGGCATTCTCTAAGACTGGAGCTTGCAGGCCGGGAAGTTGTTCTGGGTGAGTCAGTGAGGGAGTGGTGAGTGAATGTGACGGCCTAGGACAGGACTCCACACTACTGTAGACTTCAGAAACAGTGGAGACCAGCACTGAAGTTACGCTGTTTTTTTTTTTTTTTTTTTTTTTTGAGACAGAGTTTCACTCTCGTTACCCAGGCTGGAGTGCAATGGCGCGATCTCGGCTCACCGCAACCTCCGCCTCCTGGGTTCAGGCAATTTTCCTGCCTCAGCCTCCCAAGCAGCTGGGACTACAGGCACGCGCCACCATGCCCAGCTAATTTTTTGTATTTTTAGTAGAGACGGGGTTTCATCATGTTGACTAGGATGGTCTCGATCTCTTGACCTCGTGATCCACCCGCCTCGGCCTCCCAAAGTGCTGGGATTACAGGCTTGAGCCACCGCGCCCGGCCTGTTACGCTGCTTATGAGAAATTTTTTTTTACTAATATATTAACTTTCGCTCACAATAACTTTTTTACTTTATAAGCTTTTTTTTTTTTTCCTCTTTCACCCAGGCTGGAGTGCAATGGTGTAATCTTGGCTCACTGCAACTTCTGCTTCCCCAGTTCGAGCGATTCTCCTGCCTCAGCCCCTCAAGTAGCTGGAACTGTAGGCACGCACCACCATGCCTGGTTAATTTTTCTATCTTTAGTAGAGTCGGGGTTTCTCCATGTTGGCCAAGCAGGTCTCAAACTCCTGAGCTCAGGTGATCCGCCCGCCCTGGGCTCCCAAAGTGCTGGGATTACAGGCGTGAGCCACCTGGACTTGACTTTATAAGCTTATTAACTTGAAAAAAAAACTTTCTGACTCTTTTGTAGTAACACTTAGCTTAAAACACAAACACATTAGGCAGCTGTCCAAAAATATTTTTTTCTTCATATCCTTATTATTATTTAATCCACGGGACCCTGCTTGATCTATATCCTTATAACATAAGCTTTTTTTTTCTTTCTATTTTTAAGTTTTTTAAACTCTTAAGACTTTTTTTTTTTTTTTCCAGAGAAGGTCTTGCTCTGTTGCCCTTACTGGAGTGCAGTCATACTCAGCTAACTGCAACCTCAGCCTCCTGGACTACAGTCATCCTCCCACCTCAGCCTCCCGAGTGGTGGGGACTACAGGTGTGAGCCACCACACCTGGCTAATTTTTGTCTTTATTTATTTATTTTTTTGGTAGAGACAGGGCTTTGCCATGTTGCCCAGGCTGGTCTCAAACTCCTGGGCTCAAGCAATCCACCCGCCTGGACATGTGGCTAGCACTAGTAATCTCAATGCTTTGGGAGGTCAAAATGGGAGGATAATTTGAGGCCAACAGTTCAAGACCAACCTGGGCAACATGGTAAGACCCCCATCTCTACAAAAAATAAAGAAAATTATCTGGGCGTAGTGGCGCATGCCTGTAGTCCTAGCTACTCAGGAGGCTGAGAGTGGAGGATTGCTTGATCCCAGGAGTTTGAGGCTGTACAGAGCTATGATCATACCGCTCTCCAGCCTGCGTGACAGAGCAAGACCTTAAGAAGGTACAAACAAACATTGGCCTAGGCCTACAGAGGGTCAGGGTCATTAATATCACTATCTTCCACCTCCACAGCTTGTCTCTCTGGAAGGTCTTTCGGAGCAAAACATGCATGGAGCTGCCATTTCCTAGGATAAAATGCTTTTTCCTGAAATACCTCCTGAAGGACCTGTCTGAGGCTGTTATACAGTTAGCTTTTTTATAAGTAGAAAGATTATACTCTAAAATAACAATAAAAATACATAAACCCATAATATATAGTAAATACATAAACCAGTAATATAGTTATTATCACCATCAACTATTACATACTGATTAAAACTGGATTTTACAGGAAAGCAAACAAAGAGTATGTACTATACATAATTGTATGTGCTGTAGGTTTGTTTACAGTAGCATAGCCATAAACATGTGAGTAATGCATTGTGCTATCACTTTATGATGGCTACAGCATCACAAGGCAATAGGAATTTTCAGCTCCAGTACAATCCAGTATACTTGTCCTATAGGTGGTTCATTGCTGACCGAAAGGTCATTACACAGTGCTTGACTGTACTTTACATTTGGTGTTCTCCCCTTGACCTAGAGAACAACCTGCAAGAAAGCAGTGATTATCTATTCTCCGCTATCTCCTAATGTTTAACTCAGTCCTTGGTGCTCAGTAAGTATTTTTGAGTGTATAAATAGAGGGGAAAAAGACTCAATTTATTCCAAGACATTACCCATTATTATCTCTGAATGGTGGACTAATATATGTTTTTTGTTTCTCTCTCTTGAACTTCTTTATTTTACAAGTTTTCTCTATTGAATATTTGTCTCTTCTATGATGAGAAAAATGCGGTGTGCCCTAGATTAAAATAATATTTGAGGCCAGGCGTGGTGGCTCACGTCTGTAATCCCAGCACTTTGGGAGGCTGAGGTGGGTGGATCACCTGAAAGTCAGGAGTTTGAGACCAGTCTGGCCAACATGGCAAAACCTCGTCTATTCTAAAAATACAAAAATTACCTGGGAGTCATGGTGCATGCCTATAATCCTAGCTACTTGGGAGGCTGAGGCAGGAGAATTGCTTGAACCCAGGAGGCGGAGGTTGCAGTGAGCCAAGATCACACCACTGCACTCCAGACTGGGTGTTGGAGCAAGACTCCATATTAAAAAAAAAAAAAAAATTGAGTACCTGCTACGTTGACGGCGCTGTGAGACTTGGATGCATGGATGACTCTGGGAGTAGGAGAGGCACATAAGGGCAGCAGCAATACATTCTGTTAATATGCAGCATTTATAAGGAAAAGATATGCAAATATGAAATTTAAAATTAATATACAAGTTGATTAATAGAATCATTCTTTGTGAATTATAAAGTAACATATACACTTCTCTTGTCTAGTCTTCATAATCACCAAATATTGTTTATTTTCTCCATTTTATAGAACACCTATATACTTCTAGGTGTTGGCAGCATAAGGCATAAGTGTTATGGTCAATACAGATTTTGCTGGCATTTGGCGGTTGCGGTTCCCACCTGAGAGAACGTTGAGTCGCAGATTTGCCTCTGGTGTCTTCTTTCTTTTGTATCTCTCTCTCACTGCTTGGGCCTCTCCCCCCGACGCTGCTCTCCGGGCACACCTTGCCTTTGTGCTGCTCACTGGCTGTATAATCACCTTCCCAACCACTGTGGCCCCCCATGCCTGAGTCTAAGGTCTCCACAATGTACCCCATTGTTCAAAATCACCACTTCCTTCTGTATCTCTAATTCCCAGACTGAACCGCCGTTTCCTACAAAAGGCTAATCCCAGGCAGGGGCTGAGGTTTCCTGCTTGTTTAAGCTGGGCTGTGTGTGTGGGTGTGGGTAGGTGAGTCAGTTCTGTCAGGCAGTGGAGTCAGGGCTGGACAGCCTCCAGCCCCCTCAAGAGATATGTATGATGGTGTAGACAGGCCTCAAGACTGGGTAGTCGCAAGCAACGGGGATACAGACTTATATGCAGCTTGAGGCTTACAAGTCACCTATTCAGCCCAGATGCAAAGGATGTTTACAGCTGCAACTAGCAGACAGAGGCCTGGGCAGAGGAGGGATGCCAATCTGTATCTGTGAACGTCCTAAAGGAACAGAGGAGGTTCTTATAACAGAAGCAAAAGTGGGACTGCAATTTACGTTAACGTTGGATCTGGGGGTAGTCAATGTCACTTCCTTTTCCACGGATGATATATTTTGATAAGGAAAGATTGAAGGGCAGGGTTGATAAGAAGAACAATGACAGTGGTGGTTAATGCCTGTAATCCCAGCACTTTGGGAGGCTGAAATGGGGGCATCACTTGAGCACAGGAGTTCAAGTCCAGCCTAGATAAGAGAGCGAGCCCCTATCGCTACAAAAATTTAAAAATTAGCCCAACATGGTGATGCAAACTTGTAGTCCCAGTTACTCGGGAGGCTGAGGCAGGAGCATTGCTTGAGCCCAGGAGTTTGAGGCTGCTATGAGCCTTGATCGTGCCACTGCACTTGAGCCTGGGTGTTAGGGCAAAATGCTACTTCTAAAATTAGTAGGTAAGACCAGGTGCGGTGGCTCACGCCTATAATCCCAGCACTTTGGGAGGCTGAGGTGGGTGGATCACAAGGTCTGGAGCTTGAGACCAACCTGACAAACATGGTACAACCCTATCTCTACTAAAAATACAAAAATTAGCCAGGCGTGGTGGCATGCTCCTGTAGTCCCAGCTACTCAGGAGGCTGAGGCAGGAGAATTGCTTGAACCTGGGAGGCAAAGGTTGGAGTGAGCTGAGATTGCGCCACTGCACTCCAGCCTGGGTGACAGAGCGAGACTCCATCTCAAAAAACAAACAAACAAATAATAATCATAATAATAAATAAAGAAGAACAATATTATTACTGTACTTATCCAAAAAAATCACAGTTAACAACCCTCAATAATGGGAGTTGATTTATGCGCATGATCAGGTAGAATAAAACTCAGTTCTCTAACATAAAGTATCAATGTAATTCATCCCATAAAATAGAAATCTAGTAAAAATTTTTATTTATATAGATGCTAAAGGAAGTATTTGGTTTTAAAAGCCAATTTTAAAAGCAAATTTTCTCTTCAACAGTATATCTTTTTGTCTGTTTGCAAAATGTAATTGCTGGGCATGGTGGCTCATGCCTTTAATTCTAGTACTTTGGGAGGCTGAGACAGGAGTATTGCTTGAGCTCAGGCGTTCAAAACCAGCCTGGGGAACATAGTGAAACCCCTTCTCTACAAAAAATTAAAAAATTTGCTGGGCATAGTGGCACATGCCTGTGATCCCAGCTACTTGGGAGGCTGAGGTGGGAGGATCATCAGCCTAGGAGGTCGAGGCTGCAGTGAGCCATGATCATGCCACTGTACTCCAGACTGGGTGACAGAGTATGGCCCTGTCTCATTTGAAAAAAAAAGAAGACATTTATTTCAGAAAATTATCTGTTTTGAGTATAATAGAAGCCAATTGATGGCTGTAACCATTTCTAAAGCAATTAATTTCTCCTCACGTGAAAAATAGCTCAACAATAATAAAGTGTTATACCTGCGCCCCTAGGCCTTTTACTTATTTCTTTTCTCTTCTATAACTTGCAGGCCTCAATATTACTACAGCTGTGGAAGAGAGTCTGTAATTTGGCAGATGAATCCTCCTGCGTTGTTTAGACAACCCTCCAAAAGGCTCCAGAGGCTGGCGCAGCCCAGTGGATTCAAAAGACAGTGTCTACTAAATAGGTAGAGTATCTTGAGAATCTCTGTAATCCTAATCTAATTTGGCCAGACGTTTCAGTATTGTTCTAATTTTAGTGTGTGCAATTTCATGAGCTAAAAGTCCACTCATGTTCCAAAGCGTCGGGTGAAAAAATCAAATATTTGCAGCAATTGTAGGTAATCAGAAGATCATCCTCGGTAATTACATTTGACTCATATTGTGGTGAAACTAAAATTTATACTAAACCTTACCATTGTTAGCCAGTTAAAAGGAAATATGCTACTAAAACACCACAGGTTTTTGCAAGTTGTGGAATTTGTTTTCTTATATCTCTGTGATTTTGAGGATACTTTTTCTTCCTTTTGTTTGGAAGGCTGAATTTCTCCTTGTCTTTATAAGACCACTAGGTGGTACATTTTCCACGGGAGCTAAGATTGTGATGTGGTTGTTGGAAAAGCTAATTCAATGTTAGGTTGCATTAGTGGAATATATACAGTGTACAGGTATGGAGAGGGATAGTGCTCAAGAAAATGATAATAAACTTGAGACCCCTCACAAGGTGGGAAATGAGATATTGGGCATCTGGAAACTATGCTATGTGAAAAATAGTTAAGAGAAATGACATGGTTAGCTTGAAAAAGAATAAGAAAGTGGTGACAGCTGTGTTAAAATATTTAAAATGTTGGCATCTGGAAGAGAAAGAAGAGGGGAAAGTAAAATTACTTTATGTTAATCCTAGAACTAGAAGCAGAACATTGACGGCAATAGATGTCAGCTAAGGGTAGGAAAATCTTTCTGGCTAGCTGTTGGGTAATGGAAACTGTCCAGTAACGGAAAGTGAGCCAGCATGCCACCCTAATTCCTGAAAGTTTTCAAGCCCAGGCTGGAATTCTGACTTTACATGGATTTTAGAAAAGATTCCTATATTCAAAGAAATATTGAACTGAACAACCTGAGTCTTTTCCATCACAGAATCCTGTGAAAGAAGGCCCAATTCTTTCCACAGAGTTTCCTCAATTACTTAGTTACCAATTCATTCAATAAAATCTGCTGTACCAAATACATAACATTGGGTAGTTATGTATACATGTAAATTTGGTAATGTATCAAATTGCTTGAACCCGGGAGGCAAAGGTTGTAGTGAACTCAGACACTGCTACTTCACTCAAGCCTGGGCGACAGAATGAGACTGTCTACAAAAAAAAAAAAAAAGGAAGGAAGGAAGGAAAGAAAGAAAGCAGGAAGGAAGGAAGGAAGGGAGGGAAAAGAAAGAAAGAAATTCCAGAATAGGCCAATCCGTAGATCCAAATCCATAGAGACTGAAAGTAGATTAGTGGTTCCCAGGATTCTGAAATTAAATAGTGGTGGTGGTTGCATATCTTTTAGAAAAAGGGAAAAATGACTGAATTGTATATTTTAAAAGGGTATTTTTTAGGGTATGTTGATTGTTTCTCAGCAAAAAAAAAAAAAAAAAAAAAAAAATCCAAAACCAAGAGCCTACCCCTAGAGAGTAATCACATATTTATTTGAGAAAAATAAATTCCATATTAGACTTGTAGGTTTGTCACTTAATTGGTATGTTTTTGGTCAAGGGAAAGAAATATGTGGGGAACAGCCTATGAAAATTGACCAAGTAGCTGGCAGTTATGACCAGCAGTATCTCAAAATCATATTACAGAGGAAACTGGCCACTGCAGAGGGGCCTTCAGTGTGACTGGAATTTTTTTTTTTTTTTTTTGAGACGGAGCTTCACTCATGTTACCCAGGCTGGAGTGCAATGGCGCGATCTCGGCTCACCACAACCTCCGCCTCCTGGGTTCAGGCAATTCTCCTGCCTCAGCCTCCTGAGTAGCTGGGATTACAGGCACGCACCACCATGCCCAGCTAATTTTTTGTATTTTTAGTAGAGATGGGGTTTCACCATGTTGACCAGGATGGTCTCGATCTCTTGACCTCGTGATCCACCCTCCTCGGCCTCCCAAAGTGCTGGGATTACAGGCTTGAGCCACTGCGCCCGGCTTGGAATTTTTATTTCAGAGATTTAAGAGGACATTTTGGTAGAAAATGAGGTGCTTTTCATAACGTAAGCCATGAGTCATTCATAACGGATCATAAAATCAATTCCAGTTTTTTAATAATGAAATCAAATTAAAATTTAAAAATTAGAATCACTGTATAGGATAAGTATTATTTCATAATAATTTCAGTTTGAGATACACAAACACACATTTACATATGCTGTATCAACATATAAAATGTACTTCTCTTTTTTTCTGAGACTGGGGTCTCGATTTGTCACTCAGGCTGTCGTGCAGTGGTACAATCTTGGCTCACTGCAGCCTTGACTTCTTGGGCTCAAGTGATCCTCCCACCTCAGCCTTTTAAGTAGCTGGGACTACAGGCACATGCCACCACACCTGACTAGTTTTTTAGTTTTTGTAGAGAGGGGATCTCACCATGTTTGCCTGGCTGGTCTCAAACTCTAGACCCAAGCAATCCTCCCACCTCTGCTTCTCAGGGTAGAGGGATTACAGGCTGTTGGGATGCCTGTTGGAATTACAGGCATGAGCCACTGTGCTGGCCGAAATGTACTTGTTACTGTGGATCATAGTAAAAAAAAATTGTAAGAAACACCAATCTGATAGAAAGAGCATAATTTCGGGATAGACGTTCCCAAGATAGAAACAGTATATATAATTGATTGGAAGTTAATTGTAGCAATGGAAAATCCAATTATTGTTTCTCCATCCAACAGTTATAATATTTCACGTTTCCACTTGCATATAGACCCTTCAGTGATTACTTAACAAGAGATTCTCTTCAAATCTCTGATCCTTCTCCCCGGATATTACAACTCTCAATAGCCAAAGGCACAGATCCAAAGTATCATCCTTCAAAAAACGTAAGTGTGCCCTTGTGGAAGAAACAGTTCCTGATTGACTTACAACATGCTATCTACTCTCTTTTACTAGGTGTATTTTCCTTTCTTCCTGTTTATTTTTCCATCTTATCAAGTGAACTTTTCTGACTCACTCTTTCATGCCTAATGTATCAATCAGGGATGGGTCAGAGAAGCAGAACCACTATGAGTAATGTAGAAAACAGGATTTATTATAGGAATTAGCCCTTCAGCAATTGTGGGAACTGGTGGAGAAGCCTATGGAAGGCTGTTCTGGCAGCTGGGACTTGGGTCTGGTTATAGATCTAGAGGCAATAGATGTAATAGAGGCAGGTCAGCAGTTCCTGGAATACATTTACGATGGGAAGCTACTACAGGTTAGTTAGGCAAGGAGAGTTTAACCTTTTCAGATGGAGGAAAGGTTGATTCTAATAGCAAGGGAGGCTCAGCAGTATTTTGGGGCTTAAAGTCCCTGGCTTCATTGGAATCTGGCTATATATCCCCAATCCAATTTTCAAGGCCCCCCTCTTTTCCTATCATTGCCCTAACTTTAACATAAAGGACTGTACAGGCCGGGCGCGGTGGCTCACGCCTGTAATCCCAGCACTTTGGGAGGCCGAGGCGGGTGGATCACAAGGTCAAGAGATCGAGACCATCCTGGTCAACGCGGTGGAACCCCGTCTCTACTAAAACTACAAAAAATTAGCTGGGCATGGTGGCACGTGCCTGTAATCCCAGCTACTCAGGGGGCTGAGGCAGGAGAATTGCCTGAACCCAGGAGGCGGAGGTTGCGGTGAGCCGAGATCGCGCCATTGCACTCCAGCCTGGGTAACAAGAGCGAAACTCCGTCTCAAAAAAAAAAAAAAAAAAAAAAGACTGTACAGATTTGGAAATTCAATTTTCACTATAATTCACTCACTCACAAAATTAGATTCTGGGTCTGGTTTTAAGAATGTTCAGCCCTGTGATGTTAAAGATAAGGCTTTCAAAATTTTAGGGAAGTCATAGAAGCTTTCTGGTCCTGTATGTGGACATTATGATGAGATTTTATTTTTTTATTTTTTAAGACAAGGTTTCACTCTGTTGCCCAGGCTGGAGCGTGGTCATGTGATCACAACTCACTGCAGCTTTGACCTCCCAAGCTCAAGTGATCCTCCTACCCCAGCTTTCTGAATAGCTGAGACCACAGGTGCTTGCCACCACAATCAGAGACGAAGTGTCCCTATGTTGCTCAGGCTGATCTTGAACTCCTGGGCTCAAGCAGTCCTCCCACCTTGACTTCCCAAAGTGCTGGTATTACAGGTGTGAGCCACTGCACCTGGCCTACAGTTGGATTTTAAAGGTCTGAGCTTATTACCATTTTCTTTTCTCAAGTTCTTCAGTTCACTTAGAAGCAACCCAGCAATCCTAATGTACTTCTTTATTTCACTAAAATGTTTGCTTGCAGCAGCTGCTCCATCACTCAAAGCCTTGCTTTCTGTTTTGCCGCTGCATGCTGTGGACTATGGTGTATTTTTTTTCACCACTAGTAATAGGATGACTTTAAATCTAATCAGCTTGGAGAACAAACTCCAGATAATCTAGAACCAATACAGACAACCCAGCCTTAAAGTTCTCATCTGGGTGTCTGTTACTTTATACCAAACCATTCCCAAACTTAGTGGCATAAAACAAAGATTTTATTATGCTCAAGGATTTTATGAGTCAGAAATTCTGACTGGGCAAGCAGGTATGGCTTTGCTCTGCTTCATGATGTCTGGGGGCTTCAGCTGGGAAATCTGTAATGCCTTGGGTGTCTGAAATGGTGGGGGCCTGGAATCACCTGGAGGCTCCTTTACACTTGTCTTAGTCAGCTTGGGCTGCTGTAACCTAAAACTGTAGTCTGGGTAAATTAAGTAAAAGAAATTTATTTCTCACAGTTCTGGAGCCTGGGAAGTCCAAGATTAAGATGCTGGCATATTCTCTTCTTGGTGAGGACCCACTTCCTGGCTTGGAGACAACCATGATTTTGCTGTGTACTCACATGACCTCTTCTTTGTAGGTTCTGAGAGAGAAAGAAAGAAAGATCTCTGATCTCTCTTCCTTTTCTTATGACACTAATCCTGTTATGGGGCTCCACTCTCATGACTTCATCTAAATCTAATTATCACCCAAAAGCCCCACCTTCTAATTCAATCATTGGGGATTTGGGCTTCAACGTGTGAATTTTGGAGGGACACAGTCAGTCCACAATAACAACTGTGCATGGTGCCCAGGCTGGGATAACCTGAAAGCTAGACAGATTCAGATGGGAATATCTGTAGGAGTTCCTTCATATGGTCTCTTCATGTGGCTTAGACTTTTCTTGTCATGAGAGCTGTTCTGAAAAGGAATATCCTAAAATTGAGTGTTTCAAGGGTGAGAATTTCAAGAGAACAAGCGGAAGCTGCATGTTTTTTATGGCTCGGCCTTAGACGTCGCATAACATTACTGCAGTCATACTCTGTTTATTGCTGTAGTTACAAGTCTGGCCAGATTCAAGGGGGCAGGGACACAAATCCCACTTCTCAATGAGAGAAGTGTGAAAGAATTTATAGGCACTTAAAAGAAACCTGCCACACCCAATGATTTAAGTCTTTTAGGTATCCTTGAGCATGGATTTTATATGCGGAAAAGACTGTTTAGAGGTATGCTATAAATAATTAATAGTTTCATTTTTAAATTTGCAAATTTACATGTCGATTTTTCTAAGGATTTTAAGTTTGGTTTGCAAGTTTTATTATTTTATTTATAATTTCAGTAATTGTAAACAATTAAGAGTCCTAAATAATCTTTTTTTTTTTATTAGGACTGCTGCCCCTAAAATGTTTTTTAGGACTGTCTCTAAAATGTTTTTTTTTAGGACTTCCTAAATGTTTTTTAGGACTGCCCCAAAATGTTTTTTAGGACTGCCCCAAAATGTTTTTTTTAGGACTGCTGCCCCTAAAATAGCTGCCCCTAAAATGTTTATTTTATAAATTTAACTTTTACGCTTTACTTTCATTCAACCTACTCATTCTACAGTGCATAAACAATTGTACTTTATCCATTATTCCTTGGTCCACTGATTGATTGATTATTTATTGGACTTTTTTCTTTTTCTTTTTGTAATTTTTCCGTAAGTTATTGGGATACAGGTGATATTTGGCTACCTGAGTAAGTTATTTAGTGGTGATTTGTGAGATTTTGGTGCACCCATCACCCAAGCAGTACACACTGCACCTTATTTGTAATCTTTTATTCACCCCCCGACTTTCCCCCCAAGTTCCCAAAGTCCAATGTATCATTCTTATGCCTTTGCGTTCTCATAGCTTAGCTCCCACATACTAGTGAGAACATAAATGTTTGTTTCTTTGCATTCTTGAGTTACTTCACTCAGAATAATAGTCTCTAATCTCATCCAGGTCACTGCAATTGCTGCTAATTGATTCCTTTTTATGGCTGAGTAGTACTCCATCCTATACATATATCAAAGTTTCTTTATCCACTCATTGATTGATGGGCAATTGTGTTGGTTCCATGATTTTGTAATTGTGAATTGTGCTGCTACAAACATGCATGTGCAAGATTTGAAAAGATTTTCAAATAAGGACAACTTTTCCTTTGGGTAGACACCCAAAAGAAAAGAATTGCTGGATCAAATGGTAGTTCTACTTTTGATTCTTTAAGGAATCTTCACACTGTTTTCCACAGTGGCTGTACTAGTTTACATTCCCACTAGCAGTGTAGAAGTGTTCCCTGATCACCATATCCACATCAACATCTACTGTTTTTTTATTTTTTCATTATGGCCATTCTTGCAGGAGTAAGGTGGTATCGCATTGTGGTTTCAATTTGCGTTTCCTTGATCATTAGTAATGTTGAGCATTTTTTCATATGTTTCTTGGCCATTTGTATGTCTTCTTTTGAGAATTGTCTATTCTTGTCCTTATCTCGCTTTTTGATGGGATCGTTTATTATTATTATTTTTTACTGATTTGTTTGAGTTAATTGTAGATTCTGGATATTAGTCTTTTGTCAGATGTTTAGATTGTGAAGATTTACTCCCACTCTGTGAGTTGTCTGTTTATTCTGCTGACTGTTCCTTTTGCTGTGCAAAAGCCCTTTACTTTAATTAGGTCCCAGCTATTTGTCTTTGTTTTTATTGCATTTGCTTTTGGATTCTTGGTCATGAAATCCTTGCCTAAGCCAATGTCTGGAAGTTTCTTTCCAATGGCATTTTCTAGAATTTTTATAGTTTCAGGTCTTAGGTTTAAGTCCTTAATCCATCTTGAGTTGATTGTTGTATAAGGTGAGAGATGAGGATCCAGTTTAATTCTCCTCCATGTGGCTAGCCAATTATCCCAGCACCATTTGTTGAATAGGGTGTCCTTTCCCCATTTTATGTTTTTATTTGCTTTATCGAAGATCAGTTGATTGTAAGTATTTGGGCTTATTTCTGGGTTCTCTAGTCTTTTCCATTGGTCTAACTGCCTATTTTTATACCAGTACAATACTGTTTTGGTGTCTATGGCCTTATAGTATAGCTTGAAATCAGGTAGTGTGATGCCTCCAAATTTGTTCTTTTTGCTTAGTCTTGCTTAGGCTATGCAGGTTCTTTTCAGGTTCCATATGAATTTTAGAATTGTTTTTTCTAATTCTGTGAAGAATGATGGTGGTATTTTGATGGGGATTGCATTAAATTTGTAGATGGCTTATGGCAGTATGGTCATTTTCACAATATTGATTCTACCCATTCATGGGCATGGGATGTGTTTCATTTGTTTGTGTTGTCTATAATTTCTTTCCACAGCATTTTGTAGTTTTCCTTGTAGAGGTTTTTTGACTCCGTGGTTAGGTATATTTCTAAGTTTTTTTTTTAAGCTGTTGAGTTCTTGATTTGTTTGTCTGCTTGGTCACTGTTGGTGCATAGAAGAGCTACTGATTTGTATACATTAATCTTGTATCTGGAAACTTTGCTGAATTCTTTTATTAGTCAGTTCTAGGAGCTTTCTGGAGGAGTCTTTAGGGTTTTAAGGTAAATGATCATATTGTCAGCAAACAGTGACCATTTGACTTCCTCTTTACTGATTTGGATGCCCTTTATTTCTTTCTCTTGTCTGATTGCTTTGGCTAGGACTTCCAGTACTGTGTTGAAAAGGAGTGGTGAGAGTGGGCATCCTTGTTTTGTTCCAGTTCTCAGAGAGAATGCTTTAAACTTTTCCCCATTCAGTATTATGTTGGCTGTGGGTTTGTCATAGATGGCTTTTATTGTATTGAGTTATATCCCTTGTATGCCGATTTTGTTGAGAGTTTGCTGGATTTTGTCAAATGCTTTTTCTGCATCTATTGATATGATTATGTGATTTTTGTTTTTAATTCTATTTATGTGGTGTATCACATTTATTGACTTGTGTATGTTAAACCATCCCTGTGTCCCTGGTATAAATCCCAGGTATCAAATTCAAAATTATGGATGGCTAAAAGGTTCATTCAATGTGCAAGATAAATAAATGGATTGTAAGGTAATAAAGTATAAAAAGTTCATTCACATAGTTTCAAAGGGTACTTTTTGCAACTACCATTTAAGAAACTAGTATTTTTCAAGTTGTAGCATCAAGGAAAAATATTCACAGTTGTCTGAAAAGGCTCCTGGGCTCAATTGATCTTCCTGCCACAACGTCCCAAAGTGCTGGTGTTACAGACATAATCCACCATACCCAGCCTTATGGTTCTTTCTAAGTTGAAAATTAATTAAGGAAAGGAACTGTATCTTATTATCCTTTGTTGTGTCTTACATACTATAATTGACTAAGAAATATTTGTTTAATAAATTGAATAAGTAAATGATTATTTTGAATCTTTTTAGATCATAAGCCTTAATTGAAAGCAATGGTTGTCATATATTCCTTTGATTTTCCCAGAGCCTGAGAGGAGAGAAAGCTTTATTCATGCTTAAAATTGCTTAAAATGCTTAATTAGTACTTTGTTGTGTTGTACAGAGAGGTTGGATCTTCAGTTTGAATGTTAATTCTACCTCTTACTCTGTAAACTTAAATAAATTACTGATTCTCACAATACCTTAGTTTCTGTCTTAGAGAATTAGAAATAAAAATGATACCCTAGGTAGAATAAATGAATCAATATATTATGATTTGGATTTTTGTTCCCACCCATATCTCATGTAGAATTTTAATCCCCAATGTTGGAGGAGGGACCTGGTGGGAGGTGATTGGATCATGAGGGTGGATTTCCCCCTTGCTGTTCTTGTGGTTGTGCATGAGTTATCAGGAGGTTTGGTTGTTTAAAAGTGTGTAGCACCTTCCCCTTTGCTCTCTCCTGTTCCCACCATGTAAGATGTGCTTCCCCTTTGCCCTTCTGCCATGATTGTGAGTTTTCTGAGGCCTCCCCAGCCATGCTACCTGTACACCCTGCAGAACCACGAGCCAATGAAACCTCTTTTCTTTATAAATTACCCAGTGTCAGGTAGTTCTTTATAGCAAAGCAAGGATGGACTAATACACAATACATGTGAAACACTATCAGTGTTAGTATCAACATTAAACAGCACAAGAAGGGATTTGGAAAATACCTGAATATTTTTCCACCCACAGTTAAAGCCCTATTTTATTTCCAGTTATTGATTATATTCCCCTTCAAAGTTTTGTGGTAAGCTTTGATATTTAATACAAGTAACTTAAATAGAAGATCATGTAATTTGGACAAGTTTCCACAATTCAGATAGTGAACAATAACTTGGGAGTCTAGTGAGGAGAGGTATGGTTCTGCTTTTCTTCTTATTGGCTTCGGTTTCTTTTTCTTACCTATTCCAATTAGAAGAGAGACACTTAAATTCACTTTAAGCATGGTGATTTGTGATAATATGTGTCCCAATTTCCAAAGGGCAAAAATAATTAAGAACAAAAGCTAAGTCTAACCTTTATGGCAGGGATCCCTAACCCCTGGGCTGTGGACCAGCACCAGTCTGTGGACTGTTAGGAATCAGGCAGCACAACAGGAGGTGAGCAGGAGGGTGAGTGAGCATTACCACCTGAGCTCCATCTCCTGTCAGATAAGCAGTGGCATTAGATTCTCATAGGAACGTGAACCCTATTGTGAACTATGCATGTGAGGGATCTAGGTTGTTCTCTCTTTATGAGAATCTAATGCCTGACGATCTAAGTTGCAACAGTTTCATCCCAAAACCATCCTTTTCCCAACACTGTCCATGGAAAAATTGTCTTTTCTGAAACCGGTCCCTGGTGTCCAAAAGATTGGGGACCACTGCTTTATAGTATTCTCATTTGGTGGGGCTGAGCCTGGCCTCTTTGGCCAAGTTTTTCAGTTCACAAATCACCATTACCATTTATCTCTGAATCAGTATGTGACCTTATTTGCTATTACCTCCATGTCTTTAGTTTAACAGTTAAATTCCTGAAAAGCTGGGTTGGAATCCATGCAGTCTAGTTTGAGAGAAATGGAAATGGATCGTTTCAGTTTTGATCGTAGGTTACTGCAAGATTCTCTCCCATTCTGCTTGAGAAGTCTGGCCCAGAGGTCAAATTATACTTTGTAATCTTGAACTAGACAGTGTGTACTATTTGATGCTTATAAGTACTGTTTTATTTTTCTCTTGTAGATGCAAACCAACATTTCACTGTCTACCCTGAGTGCGACTCCAAGTCCAAGAATTGTAGATCTTGCCCATCCAAGGATCAAGTTAGAGGGTCTGTGCTATGAAAGACAAAGAACTGAACTGCCCATCCGTCCTGTAAGCCATCACTACCTTGGCATCCTTCATCTCACTTTCTGGCTGCTCCTAGGATGCTATTTTGCCTCTGTAGGGCATAGCCCAAAGTCATTGGCAAAGAGAATCTGCGAAGAGTGGTCTGCGGCAGGAAGAAAGACCCAGCTATATGATAGGGAGAGGAGTAGAGTACCAAGAGCATGGGATTTGGAGTTCAGTTTTAAAGCTGGGTTCAAATTGCAGCCTCATCTCTATAAGCTCTATGATGTTGGAACAACCTTCCGGAGCTTTATTCATTCAACAAATATTTGGATGCCTACTGTGAACCAGGCAGTGATCCCAGTGAACAACATGGAGCTCTATGCTAATCAGGGGAGACAAACAATAAATTAGTCAATAGATAATGTCAGATCATGATCAATGCTATGAAGAAAATAAAACAGAAAATGAATGACTATGGGTCAGGGTGGTAAGCTACTTTGCCTGTGGTAGTCAGGGAAGGCCTCTCTAAGGAAGGAACATTTGACTGATAAGAAGGAGTCAACCAAGTGAAGATCTAAAAGAATATTCCAGTAAAGGGAAGAGCATATGCCAAAGTACTAAAGTTGGGATGCACTTGAAGTTGGGTGGAGCAAGGTGAGCTAGGGAATTGTGGAGATAGCGGTCCTCACTGAGAGATCTGCTGGGTTCAGCAATAACAGGTAAATCATGGCACTCAGTGCAGAGCCTGGAACCTTCAATGGCTTCCCTCCCTCTTCCTCCTTGACATTCACCACCATCAATTTCAGTGCCAACTAGTTGCCATATTCCAGTTAGGTTTTCAAAAAATAAGTAATGATCATGTTGCCAAAGGAGGTAGGACCAGTTTCACCCAGTTTCAAGAAACCTGGGGATTTAATATGGAATTCTGTTAGGAAAGAAAACCATTCTGGGAATCAAACACCCTTGGGAGAGTATCTTAAGTTTACCAAAGTGACTTGTGACTGTCAGGCAAATGGCTTTATTCTCAGTTTTTTGGTATGTAAAAATGGAAGTAACACAGATCTTTCCTTAATTGCTAGGATTGTTTGGGTTTATTTTTTAAGGTCTTTAGAAAAGAGTAATACCACTACAGAAAATCACACTCTTAGAATCTGAAACAAATCTGCACCAGTGCAATGCAGAATACTTTCGAGACTACTGAGAGTGGTGTTGGCCACCTTAATTCTTTTGTTTGTTTGTTTTTAGACAGTGTCTTGTTCTGTTGGCCAGGTTGGAGTGCAGTGGCACAATCATGGCTCACTGCAGCCTCAACCTGCTGGGCTTAAGTGATCCTCCCACCTCAGCCACCTGAGCAGCTGGGACTACAGGCATGTGCCACCGTACCCAAGTTTAAAAATTTTTTTTTTTGTAGAGACAGGGTCTCACTATGTTGCCAAGGCTGGTCTTGAACCCCTGAGCTCAACTGATCCTTATGCCTCGACCTTCCAAAGTGATAAAATTATAGGTGTGGGCCCTCATGCCTAGCCCCACCTTAATTCTTTTGAGGGAGTATTTAAAAGAGAATATTAGATGCCTTCCTAGATATCTTACCAATAAAACAACATAACAGAAAGACAAATCTGGTAGATGTGGTTTTCAAAGTAAGACCAAAAGGAGTCAGTCAATATATGTTTATTCAGTACCAACTATGTGCCAGACCTAATTTTAGCTTTTAGCAAACAGGTAATTCCCCTTGAGGAGCTTATATCCTAATGGGGAGAAATACAGATGATAAACAAAGTGATAAATGGGCTGCTGTGGGTGTTGACATGTGCTGTGAAGAAGATTAAGCAAGTACTGCAGAGGAGGGTAATTAGGCTGATCTGTCTTGGCTAGTCAGGGAAGACCTTGAGGATGTGATGTTTGAGTCTAGAAACTTGAGTGAGGGAGAGGCAGCCAAACCAAGGCTGAGGGAATTTTTTTTTTCAAGAACTAACAAGTGCAAGGGTCCTGAGAGGGAAGGAACTAGTCCAGGGGGCCTGTGTGGCTGGAATCATAGGGATCAAGGGGAGGAGAGGAGGAAGATGAGGTCAGAGGGGTGAGGCAGCAGGGAGATCATGTAGGGCTTTGTAGGCCACAGAAGGAACCTAAGTGATATGGTTTGGCTCTGTATCCCCACTCAAATCCCACCTTGAATTGTAATAATCCCCACATGTCAAGGGAAGGACCAGGTGGAGATATTTGAATCATGGGGGTGGTTTCCCCCATGCTGTTCTCATGTTAGTGAGTGAGTTCTCATGAGATCTGATGGTTTTATAATGGGCTTCCCCCTTCGTTGGGCTCTCATGCTCTCTCTTGCCTGCTGCCATGTAAGACATGCCTTTGCTCCTCCTTTGCCTTCTGCCATGATGGTGAGGCCTCCACAGACTTGTGGAACTGTGAACCCATTAAACCTCTTTTCTTTATAAAATACCCAGCCTCAGATATTTCTTCATAGCAGTATGAAAATAGACTAATACATTTAGTATATGTATTTTTTTTTGAGACAGAATCTCACTCTGTCACCCAGGTTGGAGAGCAGTGGTGCTGTCATGGCTTACTGTAGCCTCAACCTCCCTGGGCTCAAGCGATCCTCCCACCTCAGCCTCCTGAGTAACTGTGACCATAGACATGCACTACCATCCCCAGTTAATTTCTTTTTTTTTTTTTGCTTGAAATTATTTATTATTATTTTTTTTTGAGACGGAGTTTCACTCATGTTACCCAGGCTGGAGTGCAATGGTGCGATCTCGGCTCACTGCAACCTCCGCCTCCTGGGTTCAGGCAATTCTCCTGCCTCAGCCTCCTGAGTAGCTGAGATTACAGGCACGCACCACCATGCCCAGCTCATTTTTTGTATTTTTAGTAGAGACGGGGTTTCACCATGTTGACCAGGATGGTCTCGATCTCTTGACCTCGTGATCCACCCGCCTTGGCCTCCCAAAGTGCTGGGATTACAGGCTTGAGCCACCGCGCCCAGCCTTGAAATTATTTTTTATTATTTAAAAAACTTTTTTTATTTTAAGTTCTGGGATACATGTGCAGAATGTGCTGATTTGTTACATAGGTATACATGTGCCATGGTGATTTGCTGCACCTATCAACCTGTCATCTAGGTTTTAAGCCCCACATGCATTAGCTATTGGTCCTAATGCTCTCCCTCCCCTCACACATGCCCAGCCCCTGACAGGCCCTGGTGTGTGTTGTTCCCTCTCCTGTGTCCATGTGTTCTCATTGTTCACTTCCCACTTATGAGTGAGAACATGTGGTATTTGGTTTTCTGTCCCTGTGTTAGTTTGCTGAGGATGATGGTTTCCAGCTCCATCCATATCCCTGCAAAGGACATGATCTCATTCCTTTTTATGGCTGTATGTATTCCATGGTATGTATTTACCACATTTTCCTTATCCAGTCTACCATTGATGAGCATTTGGGTTGGTTCCATGTCTTTGCTATTGTGAATAGAGCTGCAGACACTTTTCTAAAGAATACATACATGTGACCAACAAATATATGAAAAAAACCTCAACATCACTGAGCATTAGAGAAATGCAAATTAAAACCACAATGAGATACCATCTCATGCCAGTCAGAATGGCAATTATTAAAAAGTCAAGAAACAACAGATGTTGGTGAGGCTGTGGAGAAATAGGAATGCTTAAAACACCAAAAGCATTGGCAACAAACACCAAAATAGACAAATGGGATCTAATTAAATTCCAGAGCTTCTGTACAGCAAAAGAAACAATCATTAGAGTGAACCAGAAACCAACAGAATGGGAAAAAATTTTTGCAATGTACCCATCTGACAAAGGGCTAATATTCAGAATCTACAAAGAACTAAATTAGATTTACAAGAAAAAAACAAATCCATTCAAAAGTGGGCAAAGAATATGAACAGACACTTTTCAAAAGAAGAGATATACGAGGCCAACAAACATATGAAAAAATCATCATCATCACTGGTCATTAGAGAAATGCAAATCAAAACCACATTGAGATACCATCTCATGCCAGTTAGAATGGTGATCATTAAAAAATTTGGAGACAACAGATGCTGGAGAGGATGTGGAGAAATAGAAATGCTTTTACATCATTGGTGGGAGTGTAAATTAATTCAACCATTGTGGAAGACAGTGTGGCAATTCAAGGATCTAGAAATAGAAATTCCATTTGACCTAGCAATCACATTACTGGGTATAATCCAAAGGATTATAAATTGTTCCATTATAAAGACATATGCACATGTATGTTCATTGTGGCACTTTTTATAATAGCAAAGTCCTGGAACCAACCCAAATGCCCATTGATAGACTGGACAAGGAAAATGTGGCATATATACACCGTGGAATACTATGCAGCCATAAAAAATGATGAGTTTGTGTTCTTTGTAGGGACATGGATGAATCTGGAAACCATCATTCTTAGCAAACTGACACAAGAACAGAAAATCAAACACCACATGTTCTCACTCACAGGCAGGTGTTGAACAATGAGAACACATGGACACAGGGAGGGGAGCATCACACACTAGGGTCTGTTGGGGAGTGCTGGGGGAGGGACAGCAGGGAGTGGGGAGGTTGGGGAGGGATAACATGGGGAGAAATGCCAGATACAGGTGACAGGGGGATGGAGGCAGCAAACCACATTGCCATGTGTGTACCTATAAAGCAATCCTGCATGATCGTCACATGTACCCCAGAACCTAAAGTACAATTAAAAAAATCTATATCTATATCTATATCTCTCTCTATATATATATAAAAGAAAAAAGAAGAAATAGGAATGCTTTTACATTGTTGGTGAGAAAGTAAGCCAGCTAATTTTTGTGGTGTTTTGTTTTGTTTCATAGAGATGGGGTTTTGCTGTTTTGCCCAGGCTAGTCTTGAACTCCTGGGCTCTAGTGATCTGCCCACCTCAGCCTCCCAAAGTGCTAGGATTACAGGCACAAATCATTGTGCTCGGCTGGGCCTAAGTATTAGTTTTAGCAAGATGGGAAACAACAGGATGGGTTTAAAGCCTGGTAATGACTTGATCTGATTTGGCTTCCAGCTCCATCTGTATCTGGTATTGCAATACTGGTAGTGACTTGGTCTTATTTAGGCTTTAGAAAGTACTTAGCCCATGAAGTTGTTATGATGACTAAGTGGGAATGATTTAGGTAAAGCACTTAGAACACTGTCTGGCTCATGGAACACACTCATGTAACTGTCATGGCAGGCCTCAGTGTACAGGAGCAAGGATGGGAGCAGACAGACCAGTTGCAGTAATCCAGAAGAGAAATGATTGTGACTCAAGTAGGGATACAGCTGTAGACATAGAGAAATGTAAAATTTGGGATATATTTTTATGTCTCTTTGTTTCCACTATAGGTAACCCCTGCTGCCATGCTAGCTAAACCTAGCCCCCGAACAATAGCTCTAGCTAAGTCCAAGTCTGTTCATCAAGATTATCTACCGGATCGCGATGCCCACTGGCCAGTATCTTATGCTGCTACTCATTCCAAAGCATCACCCAGGATTCAGGAACTAGCTAATCCAAATAAGAGGTATGTCAATTTCAGGCTAAAGTGGGACAGGAAAGGCTGGGGTTCTGGGGAGAGGGAGAAAGCTGACCTTGTAAGACAAATGAAAAGAATTGTAGAAATACAAAAAAAAAAAATTCAAAAACATCTTACTTAATGCATTACTTTTATTATGACCCATCTGTAGTATTCTCACCCTAAACATAAGCCTACAGTTAAAAGGTTAGCAAAAACTTTTACAGTTAAAAGTTAGGTATTGCAACTTAGATCGAGGATGGGGCAGGTAGATCACATCTGTAATCCCAGTGCTTTGAGAGGCCAAGGTGGGAGGACAGCTTGAGGCTAGGAGTTAGAGACCACCCTGGGCAACATAGTGAGACCCCCGTCTCTACAAAAAATTCTTAAAAACAAAACAAAACAAAACAAAAAAAACGGCCAGGCATAGTGGCTCATACCTGTAATCCAAACACTTTGGGAGGCAGAGGTGGGCAGATCACTTGAACCCAGGAGTTCAAGACTAGCCTGGACAAAATGGCAAAACCTCATCTCTACAAAACAAAACAAAACACCACAAAAATTAGCTTGAGCCCAGGAGTTTTACAACAGCCTGGACAACAAAGTGAGACCCCATCTATTCAAAAAAATTAAAAAAAAATTATCCAGGTGTGAGCATGTGCCTGTAGTCCTAGCAACTTGGGAGGCTGAGGCAGGAAGTCACTGAGTCCAGGAGTTTGAAGTTACAGTGAGCTATGATATATACCAATGCACTCCAGCCCAGGCAATAGAGTGAGACGACCCTGGCTCTAAGAAAAATAAAGGAAAAAAGAAAAAGAAACTTAAGATCTAAAAGACAGCCCTATGAATATGTGTATGGAATTACTTATCTAACATACATTATTAAGTGAAACAAGTTCTAAGCACAGCACGTCATATGTTGCAATGTGTGTAAGAAAAAAAGACATATATGCCATATATTTGTTTGCATATGCCTATAGCATCTCAGAAGGGTATACAAGAAGCTTGTGACAATGGTTGCCTTTGGGGGTCTAGGGAACTGGGATAGGAAGAAGACTTATTTTTTGGTAAATAGGTTTTTGTGTTTTTCCAGTGTTTTGCATCATGTACATGTATGGCCTAATGAAAACAGATAAGAATATATAGTTAACAAAGAAAAACATTGCCTCTCATTTCTATATGTTTTTTGGAGGACCTCTTAACTTGCCCTAACCTCAATTAGTTTTGTTGCCTTGAAGGATAACATCTGATCCCTCTTTTTAAGCATCATTAGCAAAACCTAGAAGAGGCAGAAAAAGCTGTGGAAGTCTTGAGCTCAGGGAAAGGGAAATATGTTAGTCTTATATAATGACATTTTTAAAATGCTATAATGTATTTATCCTTTAAAAAAATGAATTTGCCATCAGATGAAATGAAGCTTATTCTCTGTTCATTAAAGAGAAGAGGGTGAGAGTGTTGACTCACACCTGTAATCCCAGCTCCCACTTTGGGAGGCTGAAGCAAGCAGATCACTTGAGCCCAGCAGTTTGAGACCAGCCTGGGCAACATGGTGAAACCCTGTCTCTACTAAAAATACAAAAAAAATTAGCTGAGTGTGGTGGCACAGTTCTGTAGTCCCAGCTACTCTGGAGGCTGGGGTAGGAGGATCACTTGAGCCTGGGTGGAGGAGGTTGCAGTGAGCAGAGATGGCACCACTGCACTCCAGACTGGGTGACAGAGTGAGACCCTGTCTCAAAAAAAAAAAAAAAATTTAAAAAAAGCAAAGAAAAGAATATGATCAAGTGCATTATCAAGGTTTTATCCTGGTGACAAAATTATTTGGTGGTAAGGTGCTGAGAGTGGGTAGCTTCAAAAATTTTATTTTTTTAAATCTACCAGAGAATGCTGTGGCTTGTTTTAACATTGCCAAATTATGTTATGGTAAATGATACAAACTCAGGTCTGCCTGATTCCAAAACTCAAGTTCAAGACTGAGCAACTTCCTGAATTTACCTTCTGGGGAAAGAGAAAAGGTTTTGGAATCTGATAGACATGCAAATCTATTTGTCCATAGATCATTCATTCAACTTCTCTGAGCCTTGATTTCCTTATCCATACAGTGGAGGTCATGAAAATAAAATGCAATAATATCACAGTACCTAACATAGAGTGGATACTTGAGAAACATTAGTTACCTTCTCATTTTATTTCAGGTTGATTTCTTTTTCCTTATTTCAGGGCTCCTGTGCATATTGTATATTATGATCCAGATGTCTTTAAAGTTAAGCCAGCTGCTTTGAAAGCCCATTGTCCTCAAAGGATCCGGGAGTTGGCACAACCTCTTTCACGTTAAATACAGAAAGCTACGTCAGACCCTGGTTATGTATCTAGAACACATATTAGATGACTTAGTTTCCCGCTGTGATACTGTCAGTTTACATTCACCCCTTGCTTCTCCTCCCACAGAATGAGACCTTTAAGGAAAACCACTATGATCATCAAGTAGCAATTGTTGCTGTTACCTGTCATTGAATCTTTAGCAGGCTTGAGGACTCTAGCATGCAATAAACGAGAAAACGAGAGGATGCCTTATTATCTTTACTATCTCCTCACAAGCATCTTGGCTGCCTCGTTGCTGTGGCTGACCTGAAGAAACACTCTTCCTTATATTTGTGGGTTTTGCTTTTCCTTTCCCAGTGAGTTCCATGTTCCCC
The DNA here is from genome assembly GCF_009761245.1 of Sapajus apella. NCBI lineage: Eukaryota > Metazoa > Chordata > Mammalia > Primates > Cebidae > Sapajus > Sapajus apella. The sequence goes on from NW_022436945.1 coordinate 42,632,100, forward strand.
AGTAGATGATCCTGCCTCAGTCCTTTCTCCAGTAAGTCCTGGGAAACGAAATCATTCTTTGTGTTGCTTCAGCATCCCCTTATTACTTAGAAAAAACACTGAAAAAGTGAAGTTCTTTTGGGAAAATTAAAATATTTTTTATAATCTATAAATATGATTTACAACTGAAATTTAGGGAATAGCTTACCTTAAATGATGACATCACCAATCTGTTCCTTTACTCATGTTCAGGGTCACTTACCATGAATGACAGAACATTCTGCAAGATATTTGGTAAGCATTAAAATTCTCTGTAAAATTGGATCTGCGCAGAGTTTTATTCTCTCCATAGATCAGTATTTTACAAATTAAACGAACTTTTTTTTTTTTTTTTTTTTTTTGAGACAGAG
>NW_022436945.1:42632588-42673676 GCF_009761245.1 Sapajus apella
CCTCTACCTCCTGGGTTCAAGCAATTCTCATGCCTCAGCCTCCTGAGTAGCTGGGATTACAGGCATGCACCACCATGCCCAGCTAATTTTTTGTATTTTTAGTAGAGACAGGGTTTCACCATGTTGACCAGGATGGTCTCGATCTCTTGACCTCGTGATCCACCCGCCTCGGCCTCCCACAGTGCTGGGATTACAGGCGTGAGCCACCGCGCCCGGCTAAACGAACTTTTATGGGGCATATCTAGATTTGCATGAAAATGAACCGACTTGAAAGCCAGTTTTACATATGAATGAGTTCTATCTTTAAGGTCTTTGTGTTCTAGAGAGGTAATACCACATAGTAATTTTGAACTTGAGTTTTGGAATCAGGCAGACCTGAGTTTGTCTCTGTCATGGATTATTTATCAGGTATGTGATCTTAAACAAACTTCCTAACTCCCTGTGCTGCAGTTTCTTTATGTATAAAATGGGTTTCTGCAGCATTCTTGTGAAGATTAGATGATAAAATGTATATAATAAAGTATAAATTTGAAATAAATTTTTGTTTAGAAACTCAGCTGTGTTTCACATGTTTAAAGCAGTATAATTCACAATTGCAAAAATATGGAACCAACCTAAATGCCTATCAACCAACAAGTGGATAAAGATAATATGGTATATATACACCCTGGAATACTATTCAGCTATAAGACGAAACAAACTAATGGCATTTGTAGCAACTTGGATGGAACTGGAGACCATTATTCTAAGTGAAGTAACTCAGGAATGGAAAAACCAAAGATTGTATGTTCACACTTGTAAGTGAGCCAAGCTATAAGGTTGCAAGGGCGTAAGAATGATAATAATGGACTTTGGGGACTCAGAGGGAAGGCTGGTAGGGGAGCAAGGAATTAAAGACTACATATTCGGTACAGTGTACACTGCTCAGGTAATAAGTGCACCAAAATCTCAGAAATCACCACTAAAGATCTTATCTACGTAACCAAAAACTACCTCTACCCCCAAAACTATTGAAATTAAAAATAAGAAATTTACCTGTGTTAGCCTTCCCAGGGTTCAGTGGCATAATTCATATCAGTGGGGAAAATATGCTTTGAGTCTTACATTAAATGAATGTCTGTTGAGTGTCTTTGCTTTGCCAGGCCCTGTGCTAGGCACTGTAGATAACATAGTGAACCAAACAGATATGGGTTCTGCTCTCACAAACTCATTAGCTTATTGGGAGAGATGATTTCATTTGAACATTCACCAATAAATGTAAAACGACAGCACTAGCAAGTGCTCTGAAATAGCGTGATGAAATAACAGAATAGAGTACATTGATCCCATGGGAAGGTGAGAGAAGGCTACTGGAATGAGGGAACAATTGGGTGGGATTCTGAAAATTGAGTAGAATTAACTAACCAGAGAAGATACAGGAAGGCATGCCAGGTAGTGGGAACACATGTTAAGTGGACATTTGTTGATTTTGGGGTCACCCTGCATTCATTCTTCCTCCTTCTGGTAAGAACTGCCCATTTTCTCTTGGAGAATTACTTTGTCCTGTTGTTTAAAGCTTTATGGGGATTTTTATTCAAGGTTTCCTAGCCGAGGTGTGGACATGTGACCCACGCCAGCCACACCCATTGAACTGTCCTCTGGGACTGTGGATCTTAAGCATAGTGAAGCAAGGGTGATGGGGTGGGGTGGTAGTTGGAGCTGATATTTCCTGTTCTAGGTGCCCTGATGAGACTTTATTTTTCTCCTACTACCTGTGTTCTGGAGCTGTTCTGACTCCTACCCTGGTGCTTCAGCTACTCCTCTGACACAGGAGCTGCCTTCCAGCAAATCCCCTGAGGCAGATGGAGGGATGCATCCGGGACTGAAAGATCTACACTGTGACTTAAACGGAAAGAAATCGGGGGTTGTGTGAAGCAAGAGGAGGCTGAAGGATGGGAACAAGAGCAGACCACTTAGGGCACTGGAGGACAGGTTAAGGATTTTAGTCTCCATCCTAAAACAAAAGGGAAGCTATTGAAGTAATTTAAGCATAGGGATGATGTGATCAGGGTTGCCTTTTGAAAAAGCAGTTCTGACAAATAAATTGGGAAGTTAGTGGAGGTAGGTAGACCAAGTTAGGAGGTTATTTAGTAGGTCATATGAAAGGTGAAAATAGGTTGGTGGTACTTTGGTGGAGACGGTAAGAAGTGACAGGCTCAAGAGAGATTTGAGAAGGTGGATTCATGGGATTTGATGATGGATTATATATAGGGAGTGACAGAGGAAAGAATTCAAGATAACTTCTGGATTTCTAGCTTATGAAACAGCATAGAGAGTGCTCTGGTTTGAATGTTTTGTCCTTCCAAAATTCATGTTGAAACTTAATCCTCAATGCAATAGTATTAAGAGGTGGAGCTTTCAGGACTTGATTGGGTCAGTAGGACTCTGCCCTAATAAATTGGATTAGTGCTCTTGTAAAATGGCTTGAGGGAGTGAGTTCATCTTTTTTTCCCTTTTGCTATGTGACGATGCAGCAAGAAGGTGCCATCCTAGAAGCAAAGAACAAGCCCTCACCAGACACCGAATCTGTTGGCCCCTTGCTATTGGACTTTCCAGCCTCAGCTGCGAGAAATAAATTTCTGTTCTTTATAATTTGGCCAGTCTTTGGTGTTTTGTTATAGTAGCCCCAAACAAACTGAAGCAAAAAATTGGTACCAGGAATGGGGTACTCTGTAACAAATACCTAAAAATGTAAAAACAGAGTTGGAACTGGGTAATGAGCAGAGACTGGAACAATTTGGAGGAGCAGGCTAGAAAAAGCCTGTATTGCCATGAATGGAGTATTAAGGGTGATTTTTGGTGAGAACTCAGAGGAGTTGTAGAGAAACCCTCAATCTTCTTAAAGATTACTTAGGTGGCCATGAACCAGAAAGTTGGCAGAAATATGGAGAGTAGCCTGGGCATGGTGGCTCCTGCGTGTAATCCCAGCACTTTGGGAGGCTGAGGTGGGAAGATTGCTTGAGCCCAGGAGTCCAAGACCAGCCTGGGCAACATAGGGAGATCCCATTTATATTTTAAAAAAATTTTTTTTTTTTTTTTAAAAGTAGCCAAGCATGGTGGTGCATGCCTGTAGTCCCAGCTACTAAGAGGCTAAGGTAGGAGTATTACTTGAGCCTGGGAAGTCGAGGTTGCAGTGAGCCATGATTGTGCCACTGCATTCCAGTCTAAGTAACAGAATGAGACCCTGTCTCAAGAGAAAAGAAAGAAAGAAGAAAGGTAGGAAGGAAGAGAAAATATAGACAGTAAAGGACATTCTGATGAAGTGTCAGATGGAAATGAAGAACAAGGCAGTGGAAACTAGAGAAATAAGTTAATAAGTAGCCCCCCAAAATCCTTGGTTACATTGTATTCATGTCCTGGTTTCTCTTATAAGCCATAAAATATGATATTTGGCAGGAGAAATCTCTAAGCAAAGTGTTAAAGAACTGCATGGCTTCTCTTGACTGGTTGTAATAAATTGTGAGAAGAGAGAAGTGAATTAAAGATGGAATTTAAAATTAAAAGAGAAGCAGAACTTAAATATTTGGAAAATTCTTAGCCTTGTCAAGTTGTAAAGAATGAGAACCATGGTTGGGAGAGCACAACAAGAGTGTGACCAAGCAAATGTTTGATAAGGAGATTAATATGGCTAGAAGAAAGTCAGATGCTATTAATTAAGAAAATGGAAGAATGACCCCCAAGGTATTTTGGAGATCTTCAAGGCTGCCACTGCCATCACAAGCCCAAAGTGCCAGGCCCTTGAGGACAGAATGATTTCAAAGCAGGAGCCCAGGGCATCTGCGGGACCTTGGGGCCCACTTCCTAGTATTGCCTCAAGTTTCTGCTTCACAAATTCTGGTGCAGTGCCCCACAACCACCTCGGGTATGGCTCCAGTCGGCCCAGGTACAATACATTTGGGAGAGAGTCCCCACTAGGGAAATGTCTAATGGAGCTATGAGAATAGGGCCATCTTTGTGACCCCAGATTGGCAGAGCCACCAGCATGAAACATCAGCCTGGGAGAGCCACAGCCACATGACTTCAAACCCTGCTCATGCATGGGTTGTGCCCAGCAAAGCCATAGGGGTGAGGCCACCTGGGTAAACCCTAGTGTGTTCAGAAGATGGGACATGAAGTCAAAGATCATTCTTAAGCATTCATATTTAATGTTTGCCTTGTTAGGTCTTGGACTTACTTGAGTCCTGTTACTCCTATCTTTTCTATTTTTCATTTTTAGAACGAGAATGTATATCCTATGCTTATCCCACTATTGTAATTTTTTTTTTCTTTCGAGACAGACTCTCACTCTGTCACCCAGACTAGAGTGCAGTGGCGTGATCTCGGCTCACTGCATCCTCCACTTCCCGGGTTCAAGCAATTCTTCTGCCTCAGCTTCCCCAGTAGCTGGAATTACAGGCACCCACAGCACACCTGGTGAATTTTTGTACTTTTAGTAGAGATAGGGTTTCACCATGTTGGCCAGGCTGGTCTTGAACTCCTGACCTCAATGATCCACCCACCTTTCCTCCCAAAGTGCTGGGATCACAGGCCACTGTGCCCAGTCACTATTGTAATTTGAAAGCATATAGCTTGTTCGATTTCACAGGTTCACAGCTGGAGGGGAAGTTTGTCTCAGAGTAATCATTCACTGAATCTCAGCCATATCTCATTTAGATGATATTTAGGTGAGACTTTGGACTTAGACTTTAAAGTTGATGCTGAATTCAGTTAAGACTTTTGGGGCTATTGGAATGATAGTAATGTATTTTTGTAAGTGAGAAAAACATGAATTTAGGGGAGCCAGGGGCAAAATGCTGTAATTTGAATGTTTGCATCCCTCTAAAGTTTATGTTGAAACTTAATTTCCAATGCAACATTATTAAGAGGTGAGGCCACTAGGAGGTGATTATGTCATGAGGGCTATGCCCTCATGAATGGGATTAGTGTCCTTATAAAAGCGCTTGAGGGAGTTCATCCCTTTTTCCATTTTTAGCCATGTGAAGATGCAGCAAGAAAGTGCCATCTTGGAAGGAGCCAGTAGCCATCAATTGACATTGAGTCTGCCAGTGCCTTGATTTTGAACATCCCGGGCTGTAGAACTATGAGAAATAAATTTACATTATTTGTGAATTATTCAGTTCATTGTATTTTGTTACAGCAGCCTGAATGGGCTAAGAGAGATAGTGAGAGTCAAACAAATGGAAACACATCCCATGCTTACGGATGGGTAGAATCAATATTGTGAAAATGACCATACTGCCAAAAGCAATCTACAAATTTAATGCAATTTCCATTAAAATACCACCATCTTTCTTCACAGAATTAGAAAAAACAGTCCTAAAGTGTACATGTAACCAAAAAAGAGCCCGCATAGCCAAAGCAGGACTAAGCAAAAAAAAGCAAATCTGGAGGTATTACATTATCTGATTTCAAACTATACCAAAAGGCCGTAGTCACAAAAACAGCATGGTGCTGGTATAAAAACAGGCACATGGACCAATGGAACAGATAGAGAACCCAGAAATAAACCCAAATACACACAGCCAACTGACCTTCGACAAAGCAAACAAAAACATGAAGTGGGGAAAGGACACCCAATTCAATGAATAGTGCTGGGATAATTGCCTAGCCACGTGTAGGAGAAGGAAACTGGAACCTCACCTTATACAAAAATCAACTCAAGGTGGATCAAGAACTTAAATCTAAGACGTAACACTATAAAAATTCTAGAAGGTAACATCAGAAAAACCCTTCTAGGCATTGGCTTAGGTAAGGATTTCATGACCAAGAACCCAAAAGCAAAGCAAATGCAATAAAAACAAAGACAAATAGCTGGACTTAATTAAATAAAAGAGCTTTTGCACAGTAAAGGGAAAAGTCATCAAAGTAAACAGACAACCCACAGAACAGGAGAAAATCTTCACAATCTGTGTATCTGACAAAAGACTAATATCCAGAATCTACAATGAACTCAAATCAGTAAGAAAAAAACAATCCCACTAAAAGGTGGGGTAAGGACATGAATAGACAATTCCCAAAAAAAGACATACAAAGGGTCAACGAACATGAAAACAATGCTCAACATCACTAACGATCTGGGAAATGCAAATCAAACCCACAATGCGATACCAGCTTACTCCTGCAAGAATGGCCATAATAAAAAAATAAAAATAAATAGATGTTGGTGTGGATACAGTGAAAAGGGAACACTTCTACACTGCTAGTGAGAATGTAAACTAGCACAGCCACCATGGAAAACAGTGTGGAGATTCCTTAAAGAACTAAAAGTAGAACTATCATTTGATCCAGCAGTTCTACTACTGGATATCTACCTAGAGGAAAATAAGTCATTATACAAAAAAGGCACTTGCACACACGTTTATAGCAGCACAATTTGCAATTTCAAAAATAAGGAACTAGACCAAATGCCCATCAATCATCGAGCAGATAAATAAACTGTGGTATATGTATACGATGGATTAATACTCAGCCATAAAAAAAGGATGAATTAATGGCATTTGCAGCCACCTGGATGGGATCGGAAACTATTATTCTAAGAAGTAACTCAAGAATGGAGTGTATGTTCTCAAGTAGGAGTTAAGCTATGAGGATGCAAAGGCATAAGAATGACACAATGGACTTTGGGAACTTGGGGAGAAAGTGTGGGAAGGGGGTGAGGGATGAAAGACTACAAATCAGGTTCAGTGTCTATTGCTCAGGAGATGGGTGCACCAAAATCTCACAAATCACTAAAGAACTTACCAAATACTACCTGTTCCTAAGAAACCCATGGAATTAAAAAGAAAAATTTAAAAAGAAAACGAGAGTCAGAATATACAAATGAACAACAGCCAGGCCACATGTGGCAACAGAACTCTGCCTCACAACCTCTGCAGCAACCGTGCCAGGAAGCTAAACCACAGCCTCTGCAACCATCATGCCAGAATGTTCAGAATTTGATCGATGGTCCTTTAATGGTGCCTATGTTTTCGCCCTCACTTCTAACTCAGGACCAGCCAGAGAAAGCCAAATACACTCCCTAAGCCAATCACAGAAGATCTTCTCGTTCTAGTTAGCCCTCTTCAAGTTCCCCATGCAAGCAGCCGCCAATCAGAGCATATCCAAAGCCTCCCCACACCCCTGCTGCTGTAAAGCTCCCCCTGACTGCCTTTGAGTCTGTCAAATGCAAATGACTGTGGCTGACTCCCTCACTTTAGCCAGCTCTAATAAGTAGCCTGCGTATGCTTCCATGTGGGTGGTCTTTATTTATTTTCAGGACAGTGAGCCCTTCACTGATGTAGGGGACACTGGGTGAGGACCGGAAGAGGAGGGTGAAGAAGAATGTGTTCAGTTCTGGACATAGATTAGAAGATGCCTTTGAAACATTGGAAAGGAGATGTCAAGTACAGCCTGCATTGTGACTTTCATGGAACCACAGCACTTTTGCCTTCCTGGGTAATTAACTTCCTGCTTAAAATAATATTAAAACCTACATTTTATAACTTCACTGGTATAAAGATGGACATGTTAATATATACGAAAATATTTTTTTTACCCAAACATTTTTTTTTCTTATTTTAAGAGAACTAAAACATTTTTGTGAGCCTCTAAAATATTGAGGGGCAGTAGGCACTGTGCCTAATGGAGCAGTTGTCTCTGCTCAGGTAGGCGATTATTATTTGTGTCTGTGTTATACAGACAAGGTAGGAAGTCTGCAGAAGACACAAATGTGCAAGTTATCTTCTCTAGGTGATGACTGAAGCTCATGTGATGAAGGACAGGTGAGCCCCCAAACTGGGGCTTAGCACAGGAGAGTTCTTGGCTTTGCCCAGGAAAGAATTCAAGGACAACCCAATGATATTAGCAACCTTTTATTGAACACTACTGCATCTCATGGAGCAGAGCTAACTCATAGGCAGCGCACCCAGAGCCAGCAATGTGTGGGCTGTTGGTAATTGTGTTTATACCCACTATGGCCACTTTCAATCACATGCAAATTAAGGGGCAGTTTAATGCAAATCTAGGGGTGGCTTATTTATTACTTTCTAGTAAAGGTGCAGTAACTTCCAGATCATTGCCACAACATTTGTAAACTGTCATGAAGCTGGTGGGAGTGTCTTATGCTCATGAGCAATGCAGGCAGCTAGGGATTGCTTTTGTCGCCATCTGCTGGTTCCTGACAGTTTCTTCACTTCATCCTGTCTGGACCAGATCCTGTTTTGGACAGCCAGGTTATGATCAGAAAACAAATCCTGCCCGTCTCCTATACTTCATATGAATGAGAGAGGAGCAGGCCAAGATAGTGCTTGATATTTGCTGATACTGAGGAATTGCTATTAGTTACATTTAGGAGTGGTACTAATATGGTGGTTATATTTTTATAGTTCTTTCAGGGATGCACACTGAAACATTTATGGATGAAATGATACCTGAGGTTTGCTTTACAATAATCCCATGCATGAGGGTATGGATGAAACACTCGTTGTGAGCTGGTGATTGTTGAAACCAAGTAATGGGAACATAAGAGTTCTTTATAGTATTTTCTCTTCTGTTAGATATGTGTGATGCTTTGCATGATAAAATACAAAAATATGGGAGGAGAGGAACTGGGAATGTGAGAGATCAGATGTCAGCAGGGAGTTAATGGCCTGAGTAATTTAAAACCCTTCTGACACATTACCCCTTTAGTCAGTCTGCTTCACTCCCAATGAGCGGTTTAGGGGATTCTTAAGGGAGAAATCAAGGGAAGGTGTCTATATTTCATGTCTTGGGACAGTGTAGAGAAATAGCACATAAAAGACGGTGAGATAATTTATAATTTAATGGAATCTTGGAGTTATAACCCCTAGGAGTAAGGAGAAGTAAGGTAAACTGGGGCTCCCACCCCAAATCCTGGGAGAGTGGGAGGCACTCAGGACTTTCCCCACATTTATGATGGGGGAAGGGTTTCAAAAAAATTCCAATTGAATTTTCAAATGTCAGGTACCTCCATTGACCCCTGAGTTGCACAATAAGCACTCAATAAATGGTAGGTACACGAAGAAGTGGGGACAGAGGTATTAAAAAGGGTTTGTTAACCTGGATTTGGTTGAAGGAAAGAAAATGGTGGCATGAATGCTGACTGGCTTCCTGCAGTCACAGAGACAGGGTGAAGGCAGTCCTGCTTCTAGTCAAGGAGGCTGGTTCTGGAATGAGGCCTAACTGAGCATTGTCCATGCAACTGAGGGACTGTGTTAAAGAAACTTCTTTTCCTGGATCTGCTGGGGGAGGAGTTTCAAATGCAGGAATTTCCTGGCTCCCCGCCTTAGGCAGCTGGGGGTCTTTGAGCACGTCCTCCATGTGGGCCAGGTAAAATTCTTTGTCTGATCTTCCCATGCACCGCAAAGCTATGTAGGGTTCGTTTGTTCCAAATTCCCACTGAAAACTCTGGGAGGAGAAGGCTCTGTGACTCAGGGTTGTAAAAAAAAGTAGCCAATCTGGTATCAGAGTAGAAGATCAATCAATTCAGAGGACGTTTGAAAGAACTTCTCTTATTGGATGAGAACATGAATGGGGAAGGAATAACTCAAGGGTTAAAACTTCCGTTGCTTCTACCTGAACGGATTCCTTCTCTGGATTCCCTCCCACCACAGTGTGGGAGATGTCTTCTTTCCCTCTGATAAAAAAATCTTTGGGTCCACGATATTTATGAGAACAGTAAACTCACCACGCCTCCAGGGCCTCTTCCCCATTCTTTGGGGTTAGAGAGGCCAAGAACCTAGGAGCTGAGTACTCCCCCCATACCACAACCTTGTACAAAGTACTTAACTTTTCATTGAAATGATGCTGTTGTGGTTTGAAAGTTCCCAATAAATTAGATCTCTCCTTTCTCTGCCAGAGCTCAGGAACAATTAAGAGATGCAGGCAGATGAAGTTTAAAATAATTCATTTACACGACCAGGTGTGGTGGCTCCTACCTGTAATCTCAGCAGAATACGTAAGAAATGGAGTTTTCAGTCATTATTAATAGATGTTAAAAAGCTTCCACATCATGGAGTTTACTTCGTTTGCTAGCTATGATCCCAATACAAATACAATCCTCCTATCAAGAGGTAGAGTCTACTTCCCACTTCTTGAATCTGGGCTGGCCTGTGACTTGCTTAGTGTAGGAGACCAGAATATGCTACTCCAAAATATACCTCTTTGGCATAAGGATTATTTTGAACTGGTTATTTTGAGTAACTGCAGACATAGGAGAAGCTCTGAAAACAGAGTAAAAGTTATTTTTCAATAAGGGAAATTTACATTTATAAAGGGAATCACCACTTATAAGAGTGTCTGTAACAGGAAGACGGATGAGTAAATCACTAGAGACTCTTAACAATGGAGATAGCAAGGACTTAAATCCCCATAACAAACCTCATCCTTTACTGTGCTTTTCCTGGGCATCTCCTCATGATCAGTCTTCCCCGATACCTTTTCTTTTCCCCCAGTGGGATGATGGTATTTAAGCCTGAACTCAAAGCCCCTGTAAACCAAAAATAAATTTTAAGGTTCCCCCAACCATCTGAATAGACTCCTTCTCTAGGCCAAGGTCATTCCAAAGTTGACCTGAAAAAAGAGTTTAGGCCATGATGGGAGAGGGGAGTCAGGCATGCCTCATTATATCCCCTCCCTTTTAGAATTACTGTAGACCAGATTCTTTAAGTCTAACAAGAAACGTTTACAATTCATTCTCTCTAAAGCCTGCTACCTGGAGGCTTCATCTGCATGCCAAAGCCTTGGTCCTCACAACCCCTGAGTGTAAGGCAGACATGCCTTTCTATTGATAATTACTCTTTTGACCAATTGCCAATTAGAAAATTTGAATCTGCCTATAATGTGAAGACCCCACTTCCAGTTGTCCCGCCTTTCTGCACTGAATCAATGTACATCTTACCACGTATTCAGTGATGCCTTATGTCTCCCTAAAATGTATAAAACCAAGCTGTGCCCTGACCACCCTGAGCACGTCATCAGGACCTCCTGAGGCTGTATCATGTCCTTAACCTTGGGAAATAGACTTATTAAATTGATTCAGACTTGTCTCAGATACTTCTGGATTTACACCACCTTTTCGAGATTTATCATTTCTGTGGATATATCCTGTGTATACATGAAATACACATGTATAAATAAACTTCTCTTCGTTTTTTCTTGTTAATCTGTCTTTTGCTACAGGAGTCCATACCAACTAAGAATTATAAAGCGTAGAGAATATTATTTTTCCTCCCCTAAATTAGACTGCAGAAGTGACATTGTGTGACTTTCAAGGTCAGGTCTCAAAAAGCCTTGCAGTTTCTGGGTTTGCCCTCTTGGGAAGAAACCCAGCCTCTTTCAAACAACTTATGGTAAGAGGGACAGCCCTCAGTTAACCCTGTGCTAAATGCATCCTTGTGAGAGAGCCAGGCAATACCAGCAGAACTGCACAGCTCACCCATAGAAATCTCAGAAAAAAAAAAAGGTTATTGTTTTAACTGACTAGATTTGGAGTTGGTTTTGTATTGGAGAGAAAAATAATTTCATATATACATGGGAGATACCAAGAGAATGATGAATTCTCAAAGAGGTGGCTTTGAATTCCAGCTTATGTAGACTCTTCAACAAATAATGGTACATTTTTAGAGATGTGACAAGACAAAGAAAAGAACTTTGACTCTCTAGGGATGGCAACTTGTGTGAAGATAAATAAATGCTAGAAAAAGGCTAGTGAAGCTTATTAATGTCAGTTCCTCTGGTACCATTGCTACTGAATCACACTTGGGTCTGCTCATCCAGCATGCAGAAAAAGTCAAACACTGACAGCAGGATTTGCAGCTAGAGTAAGCAAAGCATTTATTTCAGGGCATTAAGCAAGGAGAATCACTTAAGACTTGAAGTCTCTGATGGCTTACAAGCCGGGGTTATTAAAGGCAGAGGTACACTTTAGAAAAGCAGAAGTTACAGACAAAATCATACGTCAACACACGGAGGTTATACATTAATTTGGTCCAAAAGGCAGGCTACCTTGAAGCAGGGGCTGACAGGTCATAGATAGATTCAGAGATTTTTTTGATTTGCAATTGATTAAGGAAGCATTGCTTTATCTAAAACCTTGGGATCAACAGAAAGGCATGTTAAGGTTTGGACTGTGGGTGTGACTCTCTGTCAGAGACGTTCGAGCCAGAGCAACTCCATCTTGAATAGGGACTGGGTAAAATAAGGCTGAGACCCACTGGGCCACAGTTCAGGAGGTTAGACATTCTTAGTCACAGGATAAAACAGGAGGTCAGCAAAAGATACAGGTCACAGAGACCCTGCTGATGAAACAGGATGGAGGAAAAAAAAGCCAGCCAAAACCCAGTAAATCCAAAATGGTGATGAAAATGACCTCTGGCTGTCCTCACTGTCCGTTATATGCTAATTACACTGCATTAGCATGCTAAAAGACACTCCCACAAATGCCAGGGCAACCTCTAGAAGTTACCTTATATGGTCTAAAAGAGAGAAATCCTTAGTTCTGGGAATGCCCCACCCCTTTCCCAGAAAACTCATGAATAATCCACCTCTTGTTTAGCATATGATCAAGAAATAACTGTAAAAGTAGCCAACCAGGAGCCCTCATGGCTGCTCTGCCTATGGAGTAGCCATTCTTTTGTTTCTTTACCTTTTTTTTTTTTTTTTCCTGAGACAGAGTTTTGCTTTTGTCACCCAGGCTGGACTGCATTGGTGCAATCTTAGCTCACTGCAACCTCTGCCTCCTGGGTTCAAGTGAGTCTCTTGCCTCAGCCTCACCAGTAGCTGGGATTACAGGCACCCACCACCACATCCAGCTAATTTTTGTATTTTTAGTAGAGATGGGGTTTCAACACTTTGACCAGGCTGGTCTCAAACTCCTGACCTCAGGTGATCCACGTGCCTCAGCCTTCCAGAGTGCTGGGATTACAAGTATGAGCCACTATGCCCGTCCGCTTTACTTTCTTAATGAACTTGCTTTCACTGTACTCTGTGAACTCACTCTAAATTCTTTCTTATGCAAGATCCAAGAACATTCTCTTGGGGTCTGGAAGAACCCCTTTCTGGAAACATCTCCAGGCCCATCAGGAAGAAATTTAGGACAAAAACTGGCAATCCGAGTTCAGTCCTCAGTTTCCTCTTACCTGAGGTGTACATGATGGTAGTCAGCGTTTTCCATCTGCTGGGGTTCCAAACTTCTGAAAAACAACTCAAGGACATATGTCAAGTTGGTATGTTTCATCTTGGGACTTAACGTCTTCTGACTCTAACTTATTTGGGTGACTATTGTTAAGTTATTATTATCGTCTTGCTTGAATTGTTTCCCTTTTTTTTTTTTTTTTTTGAGATGGAGTCTCACTCTGTCACCCAGGCTGGAGTGCAGTGGCTTGATCTCAGCTCACTGCCATCTCCACCATCCAGGTCCAAGTAATTCTCCTACCTCAGCCTCCTGAATAGCTGGGCTATAGGTGCATGCCACCACGCCTGGCTAATTTTTGTATTTTTAGTAGAGAAGGGTTTCACCATGTTGGCCAGGCTGGTCTTGAACTCCTGACCTCAAGTGATCTGCCCACCTCGGCCTCCCGAAGATCTGGGATAACAGGAGTGAGCCCCCATGCTCAGCCTGTTTACCTTTTTAATTGCTGGTTGCAAGGCCTAGCTAGGTGCTTGGAATATCCCAGGCATTTTGAAGGGACTCAAAACCTTTTCTTTATTTCCATGCTTGGAGTGCCCAGTAAACTGCTAAGAGGGATCCCTGTTCCATCTCATCACATCCAGGCCCATAAGGGTCCCAAACTGTCTTCAGTGGTTAGCCTTTGTTCTCCCCTATGTAACTCACCCTCTTCTTCCCAGAGGGTTTTACTTCCTAAGGGCCTGTCTGAGAAGGTGCTGGCACATGGCCACCCTTGGTAGCAGAGACATGTCACAGGCAGTAAGGGGAGGGAGCCTGAAGACACATATTCTGCCATAGTTTGCACTGCTCTTTCTTTTCCACCTGGGAGGGGTTGCCAGGTGCCTTCCCCACCCATCAGCTGCATGCATCTGCCTGCCTGCCTGCTCTCTATTGCCAAGGTGTGGTCTGCTAGGACTTCCAGGATGCTGGGCATCCTGGGTAGGATTACAAGACAGGGCAGGCATCGGGCTGGGTATGGAGAAAGTGGCTTGGTATGGAGGGAGCAGAAAGAAGCTGTAGATTTCAATGTTCCCACCCTGTCCAGATGCTGGGACATAATCGTGGTAGATGAGCAGCTGCTCTGTGGAAAGGCAAGGGTGGCTGTGACTCAGCAAGTGGACATCAAAGGAAAGCAATAACAGACCTCAGCTAGCACACCTCTTTTTGTGTAATATCTCCGCAGGCAGGAATGTCCCGGAGCTTGGATCATTGGAAAACACCACCATGCTGGCTTCAGGAAACTTAAAACATGGCTAAAGTCAGGGAACCATTTCAAATTCCAGCTTCTCTGGGATTATTACCACATGAATGACTATTGGTGGAGAAAGAACAAGTGACTGCATCATAAGATTTCAGATGTACAGGGAAGGCAGTGTAGACATGTGACTAGAATTGTACATTCCAGAATGAGAAAGGATTTGAATGCAGGACCTATCACTTACTAGATCTATGTCTTTGGATAAATTAACTAACCTCTCTGGGTTTCAATTTTCTCATCTGTAAAACAGAAAGAACAGCCCTGTCAATGCTGGCTCTTACTCTGGCCAAACTCCACATGGTTCTGCTGGTCCGTGGCCTGCTGGTATGCTGGTGCCTGTCGCCAGTGTGCTCTTGACAGCCAACCGCTTGCGATTTCTGCCAATGTGTTCCTCACGACGTCTAGTTGCTGTGTCTCTGCTTTGCTAGGGTCTCCGATTTTTACAGGGCCTGGGAGGTCTTGGAAAATGCAACATTTGGGTGGGAAGGCAGAAGTGCCTGTCCTCACCTGGGTCTGTGAGGGTAGAGCCCTAGCCAGGGACCACGCCCTCCTCTACCTAGCATTTCCTTTCTCCACTTCCCTTTCATTTAAAGGGACCATGCTCTTCCCTTCCCAGCACTCCCATACCAGTAAGGCATAAAAGAATGTACCAAGACAGTTGTAGACAAGAAAGGCAGATTTATTAAAGAAAGTATGAAAATACATTGGCAGGGGTCAGCAGGCAGAACCAGCAAAAGAGGGGTAGACTGCAAGGATGCAAGGAAACGAAGGTGTATTAGTCATTCCTCACGCTGCTAATAAAGACATACCAGGGACTGGATAATTTATAAAGGAAAGAAGTTTAATTGACTCAGTTCTTTGGGGCTGGGAAGGCCTCAGGAAACTTACAATCATGGTGGAAGGGGAAGCAAATATGTCCTTCTTCAGGGTGGGGCAGAACCCAGAAGTGCCAAGCAAAAAAGGAAAGGCCTCTTACAAAGCCATCAGATCTCGTGAGAACTCACTATCACAAGAACAGCATGAAAGTAACCGCCCCCATGATTCAATTACCTCCCATGGGTTCCTCCCACAATCCTGACTCCTTTTCCCTAATTATAACACCACAACTATCATAAAGTTTAATTTATAAATTAGCCACAGTAAGAGATGAACAATGATAGCTAATAATAAAATAGAACAATTATGATAGAATACTGTAATAAAAGTTATGTGAATATGGTTTCTCTCTCTGTGTGTCAAAATTTTGCATTGTACCCTACTCACCTATTTTTAGACTGTGATTGACCTTGGGTAACTGAAATCGCTAAAAGCAAAACTGCAGTTAAGGAGGAACTATTGTATAGGTACAATGTGGCAGATTTCTAGCGCTTATTTATCTGGCTAGACTGAAACATGATGCCTGTTGTTAGTAACTTCCCACTTCCTCCTCCCCTTAGTGGCTGGCAACTACCGTTCCACTCTTTGACTTTATGAATTTGACTTTTTAGATACCTCAAGTAAGTGGAATCATACAGTACTTGCCTTTCTGTGATGGGCTCGTTTCATTTAGCGCAATGTCTTCAAGCTTTGTCCATACTGTCACATGTGACAGGATTTCCTTCTTTGTTAAGGCTGAAGGATATTCAGTTGTGTGTATATATATGTGTCACATTTTCTTTATCTGTTCACAAACATTTAGGCTGTTTCCACATCTTCACAATATGACATCAAAAGCACAGGCAACCAAACTAAAAAATAAGTAAGTGAAACTACAATAAACTAAAAAGCTTCTGCACAGCGAACAAAATCAGCAGAGTGGAAAGGCAACCCATGAAGTGGGGAGAAAAGATTTGCAAACTATCTATTTGATAAGGGGTTAGACCAACATGTAGAAGGAACTCCTACAACTCAATAGTAAAACCAACTGAACAACAAAAAAAACTAGCTTACATAGCTTTGATCTCCATGGAGCAGCTGTTGTAGGATGGTCTGCAGGGCTGACTTGAGAAATGTCATAGGCAGCTCTACCAGGCACTGCAGAGTCACAGCTAAGGCTGGCTGGGACTCAGCAGCATCGACACTTAACCTAAACAAGCTGTTTCAGAGCATCTTACTAGGCATCCCTTCAGCAGCAAGGCTGTAAATTCTGTGTGTGAAATGCTAGACCAGGGCCACAGCCTTGCCCACACTTTGGAGTCACTTCACAGGGAAAGTCAGGACCCAAGAATCAGACTGGGGCTTGCACAGCCAGGATGAAACCTCTTTAAATGAGTTACTGTTGTCCAGCTCCTTAGAAGTTTTTATGTTGAAAGAAAAGAAAACCCCAAGCTTATATTCCGAAAGAGACTTTTTGGTTTTCTTGGGACGATAAGATAAAAAGTGAGTTGCAGCTTAAAGGGAAGAAAACCACTTTCTAGTTGTTTTTAAGGTGCAGGCAATTCAGTGGGGCCAGCTGAAGCTGCATCCATTCTGTTGTGGAAATGCACTCTATTTAAAGTAATGTAAATGTAGCATGATATAACAATATCAAGTCTCACTGTAAGGAAGTGACTTGTAAACTGTTCTCTTTTGCTGCCTAGCATCTGAGAGTGCCCCTTCAGTTACCAAACTGTAATCCTTCATTCTCCATGTCAGGAGAACCATGATTATTCTGACATCTGAAATTCTGTAAGTGAGATTACTATTTATTACACTGTTATTCTAATATTTACTATTACTATAATTTGAAAGATTTTACAAATCTTGTAAAAATTTATTCAAGTGATGATGTTGCTAAAATTGGACCCAAAAAAATGCAACCATAAATCAGAAAGTCCAGCATAAAAGCCACATATTGTAAAATGGTATGAATAGGGAAAATTATTACTGGGCCATGAATTTAGGAGACTGCCCTCTAGGAAAAATTAAAAATAGTGCGAAAAAATGAAAAGCAACATTAAAGAGAACATGTGCTCTGATAGTTATACGTTTTTGTACTCCAAGAATGCATCTCTCATACTGTTTATTTATTCCTAGGGAAAAACAAATCTTGAATTATGGGAGAGCTCCAAAAACTTGTTCTTTGAAAAAAAAAATGACCCTCTCTGTATGAGACCGTTTAGTTCACAAGAATCAAATTGTATGGTGGTACCAGTTGTTTATTTTGCAGAGCTAGAACTTGAACAAACATAACTGTAGGGCAGACAATTTATCCTGAAAAATCGTAAGAACTATAAGGTAATTCATTCTTAGACATCATGCCAAAATAAAAAGACGGTATATGTGTGGACTCCACTTGTACATAGGAATAGATCTATGAAGTGATATTGATTGAACACGATTAGAGTTCAAAATCATATGCACAGGTATTATAGCTATGGAAAAATATAAGTTTGCCTGCTGATAAAGACAGGGACAATGTAAACTGATGTAAAAGGTTAGATATACGATGTAAAGGTGTATTCACTGGATTCTCATTTCATTTGCTGCATAGTTGTTTGTGTGATCAACAAAAGCAAATTGGAGTGGCAGCCAGGGCTGGTGGATGAAAGGGAGAGAGGAATGAATGGATGAAACACAGAGGATTTTTAGGGAAGTGAAATCACTCTGTGTGATACTGTAATGGTAGAAACATGTCATCATACATTTATTCACATCCATAGAATATATACCACAAACGGTGAACCCTAGTGTAAACTATGGACTTTAGTTAATAATAATGATCAATATTGGCTCATCAATTTTTTTAAACAATTGTATCACACTAATGCAAGATATTAATAAGGGAAATTGGGGGGTAGGGAGCAGAGGTGTATATGGGAACTCTATATTTTTTGCTAAGTTTTTCTGTAAACCTAAAATGCTAAAACAGAAAAGAAAGTTTATTAATTTTTTTACAAAAATACATTAGTGGAAGAGGAGACTGCGGCAGGATAGATTCTTGGGGAAATCTTGACTCATCCACACAAATCAGGTTAAAACATGCTTGAAGTTTATTTTGCATGAAGCAGCATTATTTATTTTGCAAGGGCAATAAGGAATAAGAACCAAATGAGAGCAATAAAAATACCTTGCATTCATTGCCAAAATAAGCTTTCTCATTTGGTTCACTATCATGAACATTAAATCTATCCAGATGAATCTATTTCACCCTTTATAGGCAAAGTTCCAAATCTCCCTCAGCTTATTTATTAAGTAAACACTGTATCTTAGCAATTCTCACTACAGGATTCACCATATCAACAAACATATATGAAGGTGTTTAACAAAGTGCTTTATTGTTAATATCTTGTTGATCAGCAATAACGCATTTCATTTTGTTCTGAGAACATACAGCTTTTGCTCAGGTAAAGAACCAAGTCTTCAACTCCCTCCCTGTGGTGGAAGTTTGGCTAATTCAGGAGAACCCAAACTGGTTCTCCACAATCAGACTCCAACCTCCTCCAGCCTGAGAGCCACCATATCCTTCTACCCCTTGCCACATGCTGCCTTCTCTGCCTTGAATCATGGCCGTAAACTCAGGTCTATGAAAAGCATGACTTTATTCTCCATAACTCAGTTTGCTTTCTGACTTTGAGCCTTTTTTCCCACCACCCGGCTGGTGGAAAAACAGCCTCAAACCTTTCTGAATTTTTAAGAACCTCCCAAGTGCTAAGATGTTGAGTGGTGGGGCTGGAGGGCTGGGCTTAGGAGGCTATGGGGGGAAGCCGGATCGGGATGATCCTCTGGGCCCTGGTCCACACAGGTGACTGCTAGGATGTGTTCTTCACCATATATTCCCTTTGGGTTTTGCAGCTTCCTGCTGCCTTTCTAGCCTGCCCAGGATGTAGGAGCCTTTGGTGAAGCTCCTTTAATTCTCTCTGCTTAGACACAGCCATTTTCTCTCTAGGGTTTTTTTCCTAAGTAATGCATGTGGCAAAGTCAGGCATGATTCTTTCTGCTCCTAGAACCCACGGCCTCTCGTTTTTTCTTCTTTACCCCTACCCATGGAAAACTCTTTCCAATCTAGGGATGACACCGATTCTTTTTCTTTAATCACCTCCACAGTGCCCCACCCCTTGGATTCCCTAAGGGTGTAAGCTTTTGGAACAAGGAGCAAAAAACCACTTTCAACCTTTATCTGTGTTCTCCCTTGCTACATTCCTTCTGCTAGGCAATGAAGCCAGAGCCTTCTCAAAGAAAGGGAGAGGAGCCCTACAGAGAGAACAAGAAAGAAATCCACATTTCAAAGTCTTATTTGGCCATGATAAGGTTTGGCTGCGTCCCCACTCAAATCTCAACTTGAATTGTATCTTCCAGAATTCTTATGTGTTGTGGGAGAGACTCAGGGGGAGGTAATTGAATCATGGGGCTGGTCTTTCCTGTGCTATTCTCATAATAGTGAATAAGTCTCACGAGATCTGATGGGTTTATTAGGGGTCTACGCTTTTGCTTCCTCCTCATTTTTTTCTCTTGCTGCTGCCATGTAAGAAGTGCCTTTCACCTCCCACCATAATTCTGAGGCCTCCCAGCCATGTGGAGCTGTAAGTCCAATTAAACCTCTTTTTCTTCCCAGTTTTGGGTATGTCTTTATCAGCAGCATGAAAATGGACTACTACGGTAAGTTGGTACCAGTAGAGTGGGGTATTGCTGAAAAGATACCTGAAAATGCGAACGTGACTTTGGAACTGGGTAACAGGCAGAGGCTGGAACAGTTTGGAGGGCTCAGAAGAAGACAGAAAAATGTGGGAAAGTTTGGACTTCCTGGAGACTTGTTGAATGGCTTTGACAAAAATACTGATAATGATACGGGCAATGAAATCCAAGTGAGGTGGTCTCAGATGGAGATGAGGAACTTGTTGGGAACTGGAGCAAAGGTGACTCTTGTTATGTTTTAGCAAAGAGACTGGCAGCATTTTGCCCCTGCCCTAGAGATTTGTGGAACTTTGAACTTGAGAGAGATGATTTAG
Organism: Sapajus apella; assembly: GCF_009761245.1. NCBI lineage: Eukaryota > Metazoa > Chordata > Mammalia > Primates > Cebidae > Sapajus > Sapajus apella. The sequence continues at coordinate 42,652,957 of NW_022436945.1, forward strand.
GGTACCTGGCAGAAGACATTTCTAAGCAGCAAAGCATTCAAAAGGTGACTTCGGTGCTGTTAAAAGCATTGTGTTTTAAAAAAGAAAAAAGAGCATAAAAGTTCTAAAAATTTGCAGCCTGATGATACAATAGAAAAGAAAAACCCATTTTGTGAGAAGAAATTCAAGCCAGCTGCAGAAATTTGCGTAAGTAGCCAGGAGCCTAATGTTAATCCCCAAGACAATGGGGAAAATGTCTCCAGGCCATGTCAGAGACCTTCATGGCAGCCCCTTCCCATCACAGGCCTGGAGGCCCCAGAGGAAAAAGTGGCTTATGGGCTGGGCTCAGGGTCCCCATGCTATGTGAAGTCTAGGGAGTTGGTGCTCTGTGTCCCAGCTTCTCCAGCCTTGGCTGAAGGGGCCAACATTGAGCTTGGGCTGTGGCTTCAGAGGGTAGAAGCCCTAAACCTTGGCAGCTTCCATGTGGTGTTGAGCCTGTGGGTACACAGAAGTCAAGAATTGAGGTTTGAGAACCTTCACCTAGATTTCAAAAGATGTATGGAAATACCTGGATGCCCAGGCAAAAGTTTGCTGCAGGGCAGGGCCCTCAGGGAAAATCTCTTCTAGGGCAGTGTGGAAGGGAAATGTGGGGTTGGAGCTCCCACACAGAGTCCCTACTGGGGCACTGCCTAGTGGAACTGTGAGAAGAGGGTCACCATACTCCAGAGCCCAGGATGGCAGATCCATCAACAGCTTGCATTGTGTGCCTGGAAAAGCCACCAACACTCAATGCCAGCCCGTGAAAGCTGTCAGGAGGGAGGCTTTACCCTGTGAAGCCACAGGGGTGGAGCTGCCCAAGACCATGGGAACCCACCTCTTGTGGGTGACCTGGATGTGTGACCTGGAGTCAAAAGAGATTATTTTGGAGCTTTAAAATTTGACTGCCCTGCTGAATTTCAGACTTATAGCCCTTTTGCTGTAACCCCTTTGCTTTAGCCAATTTCTCCCATTTGGAATGACTTTATTTACCCAATACCTGTACTCTCATTGTATCAAAGAAGTAACTAGCTTGCTTTTGATTTTCAGGCTTATAAGAGGAAGAGACTTGCCTTATCTCAGATGAGATTTTGGACTGTGGACTTTTGGGTTAATGTGGAAATGAGTTAAGACTTTAGGGGACTGTTGGGAAGGCACGATTGGTTTTGAAATGTGATAACATGAGATTTGGAGGGGCCAGGAGTGGAATGATATGGTTTGACTGTGTCCCCGCCCAAATCTCAACTCAAATTGTATCTCCTATAATTCCCACAGGTTGTGGGAGGGACCTAGGGACAGGTAATTGAATCATGGGCGTCAGTCTTTCCCATGCTATTCTTGTCATAGTGAATAAGTCTCACAAGATCTGATGGGTTTATCAGCGTTTTCACTTTTACTTCTTCCTCATTTTCCTCTTGCCGCTGCCATGTATGAAGTGCCTTTCACCTCCCACTGTGATTCTGACGCCTTCTCAGCCATGTGGAGCTGCAAGTTCAGTTAAACCTCCTTTTTTTCCCAGTTTCAGGTGTGTCTTTATTAGCAGTATGAAAACAGACTAATATAGGCCATATATTTTATTTGTATGTAAGTCTTATCCCCCCCAGCAAAATTTCAGCTTCCAGATGGCAGGAGTTATTTCTCAACAGAGTGCAGTCAGAAGGTGTGCTTCCCTGACAATATCTGGTGTTTTTCCACAAAGCTTTCAAGAAAGCCTGTGGCTACTCTGTGGGTCGGTCACACCGGTTCCTGCTACTAAATCATAAGATTTCCCTTCCAAGCTGATGTGAACCATTACATATGTGGTCACCTTTGAAGACATTAGATACCTCTCAACACAGTTCGGCAGAAAGGAAACTGAAGGAATGAGACACAGGACAGATAAGTTTTGAAGGTAGAAGATGAAGATAGGGAAAAGAAAAGGCCACAGTCTCCCATGGATGACTGGGGTGAGAAATAAAATATGAAAGTGAAACTGCCTTTGTAAAAATTATAACTAAAAACTATGACAGTGAAAGAGATCTGAGCTAACCAAGTCCCTCTTGTCTTTAACCTCCAAACTGCCCTTGGTCATTTCTGGGCATGGGCCAGCCTAACTTGGGGAGAAATTTAGTTTATAGTTTAACCTTAAAGCAAGGATGATAATAGCCCTCCCCAAAACTAAACTCCCTTTGTAAAACTAATTAAAGTCTGCAAAGTTAGGATTATAAGAGGGGCTTGAATTCTGCTAAGGGGTATGCATAGTTAAATGATAACCAGCCATTGTTCCAGAAGTCAGAAGATTTATAACTTCCCCAATTACTCCTGTAAGTGACATCACTATTGTAGAACTTAGGATCAGCCTTTTGAGATGTCCTTTCTGACTTGCATTTCTGACAACCTGATGACTCCACTCCTGACTCAACGAGTCCTGTGGCTGCAGACTCAGTGCAGGAGGACCTTTTTCACACCCTAAGAATGTATCCCCAACCAATCAGCGGCACCCATTTTCCAGCCCTCATCCACCAAACTATCTTTAAAAAATCCTAGCCTCCAAATTTTCAGGGAGGCTGATATGAGTAATAATAAAACTCTGTCTTCTGTGTGTATGAAACTCTCTACTGCAATTCCTGCCCTAATAAATTGGCTCTATCTGAGCAGCCAGCAAGACGAACCCATTGGGTGGTTACAAAAGGATCTCAGAAACCAGTCCAGAAATTTATAATTTTGTCCAAGATAGGCCCTGCTTCTGTGGAAAGGGGATTGTGTGAGCCTGCTGACTTTCTTTTTTGTGAGTTGTCTGATGAAAGCTTTGTTCGATCTCTACTCAACTAAGCAGGGTGGCCTCAGTGGCATTATTTGGCTCCAGGATTTCCCAAGTGGGCTGGAGCCCCAGGGCCCAGGTGGGTGGCCCACCGCTGGGAGGCGCCATGCCCATGGAGAAGAAGGACAATGACAACAAGCTCTTTGCTCCAGCTGGCCATTCCGTTCACCACTCCCCTCCTGCTTCTACTGCTCAGGACTCAAATGTTCTCCACAGTTCCTTGCAGCTCTAAACGGTGTCAAGGCCATTAGCACTCTTATTGTTAGCCTTTCCAGTCTATCTAAAGAGAGGACAGTATGTCATCTTAGCCTCACAGCTGAGCCTAGATAAGCTGTTTGGGTTCCCAGGCTCTTGCTGCTCAGTGGGAATGGAAAGTGCAGGAATTGGCAGGGGGAGGTAGCCTTTCCCTCTCCACCTCCTGAGTAAGTGGCTCTAAGATGTGTCCTGATCAAAATGTGGTGAAAACCAGCTAAGGAGGCTCTGCAGGGATGTCTCACCACAGGGTGAGCTTTATACACGTCTGGTTTTGCACCTTTAAGCATGGGAGGCCAACACCCTTATTGAAACCACATCTGAGCTTCTGCTTGATCCTTAATCTGAGTTCAGCTCTGAAGGTGTATGCAGACTTGGAGAGCAATTGTACTAGTATACAAGACAGAAATACACGGCCCCTGGGAGATCTGCTTAAATTCTGGGGCCAGATGCTGAGTGAACCCATCTAGTGAGAGCAGGGTCAAGGCCCCATTTGTCCCTGCACCCCAGTGCCCAGCCCTGTGTCTGCCACCTTGTAGCAACTCTGGCAATGTTTACTGTACTGAAATGAAACTGCATTTAGTTCACATTTGGATCAACTCTTTCAGACTTTTTAATATCTTGAAGTAAGTCTCAGGTTCTAAAATAAATAAATAAATAAATAAATAAACTAGCTTCATTAAATGACCCAGGGATCCTAATTCTTTGGCTTTGCTTTTCTTACTGCTCTCCACATCCCCCAAGCATTAAGGAGTGCAGAGCGCAAAAGAGGAGAGAGTGAAGGGAAAGTCCCTTCTGATTGTCAGGCTGGAGAGTCATGTGCTTTTATGGAATAAGTATTTTGTACCGGGACTAGACAACATAGTGGATTCCTTATGAGAGAAGATGAAAGGAATGACGATGTTGGCCAGAGCAGGAGAAAATACTGAAGGTTCTCTCTTCCCTCTGGCTAGCTCTTCAGCTCCTTAAAGCAGAAAGAATCCTCTCTGGGATATGCGTTAAATCTGGCCCTACTGTGGCTTTTTGCCCCAACAGTGTAAAGCAAGTTCTCTGAATATTATCCTTATTTAGCTCAGCTAATCCTGTCAACAGGACCTCTTAGGTTGCTGCTATTGTTTTGAAAGTTCCTATGACTTATTTACTAATTACAGAATCTAAAACTGTTGGTGGGGTTTTCACTCAACAATTCTCAATTGTTGGTACAAATGGGAAAACTTATGTCAAAGGATAAAATTATGACACATTTAATTTAAAAGTCTAAATGAATTTTATTTGCTATTCTATAACTGGGCAACATTTCAATCTATAGAGCAGAACGAGTGTTCTCCTGGGCATGGCAGAATGGGTTTTGTAAGTGGGAACAAGGAAACAATAATTTTTGTGATTTTTTTTTCAGAGTACATAATTGGAACAGAGGAAACAACAATTTTAAAAAGTAGATGGTTAACATAAGCTTACTACGGGTCACTTTTCTTACAAGGGTTAAAGTTGAGGGGACTTCCTCGTTATGCCACCTCAGGCAAACTTGGCCTTTTCTGGTTGCTGTGAATCTCTTGCTTTCAAGAAAACACTGGTCCACCTGGGGATTTACCTGCTTCAGTTAACACAAATGACTCCATTTTAGTTTGGTCTGGTCTGCTGGGGCCTAGTGCAGGAGGCTAGCCCAAAACAATGCCTTGCTATAAATTTTGTTTAACACCTAATTGAAAAGGAATTGAATTCTCTACACCTGCAGAAGATTCCAAATGGTTACTGTTTGACCTTGTGGTGTACAACATGGATGGGTCTTGAAAACATTATACTATGTGAAAAAAAACCCTGACACTAGACAAGGTATCTTATGATTCTATCATAGGCAACTTCACAAAGACAGAAAATATATAAGTGGTTGGGGGTTCAGGGGAGGAGAGAATGGAGGCTGACTGCTAATAGGTCTAAAGTTTCTCTTTGGAATTGTCTTAGTTTGGGCTGTGTATTAGTCCATTCTCACACTGCTATAAAGAGCTGCCCTACAGTAATTATAATTTATAAAGGAAAGAAGTTGAATTGACTCATAGTTCTGCAGGGCTGGGGAGGCCTCAGGAAACTTACAGTCATGGTGGAAGGGGAAGCAAACACATTCTTCTTCACATGGTGGAAGGAAGGGGCAATGCTGAGCAAAGGGGGGAAAGCTTTTTAGAAATCCATCAGATCTTGTGAGGACTCATTCACTATCACGCTATCATGAGAACAGCATGGTGGTAACTGTCCTCATGATTCAATTGCCTCCTGCCTGGTCATTCCCCTGACACATGTGAATTATGGGAACTACAATTCGACATGAGATTTGGGTGGAGACACAGCCAAACCATATTGGGCTGTAATAGGGTTTGGATGTTGTGCCCAAATCTCATGTTGAATTGTAGTCCCCAGTGTTATGGGGGAGGCCTGGTGGGAGGTGTTTGGATCATAGGGGTGGATCCCTCATGAATGGCTTGGGGCCATCCCCTTAGTGATAAGTGAGCTCTCTCTCTGAGTTCACATGAGATCTAGTCATTTAAAAGTGTGTACCACTTCCCCCTCAACTCTCTCTCACTTGTTCCTGCTTTCACATGTGATGTGCCTGATCCCCCTTCGTCTTCCTAATAATTGTAAGCTTCCTGGGGCCTCTCTGAAAGCTAGGCAGATGCCAGCACCATGCTTCCTGTAAAGCTTGCAGAACCACGAGCCAATAAAATCTCTTTTCTTTAAAAATTACCCAGTCTCAGGTACTTCTTCCTCTTCTTCTTCTCCTCCTCCTCCTCCTCCTCCTCCTTCTTATTACTTATTTTTTTTTTTTTGAGATGGAGTCTCGCTCTGTCGCCCAGGCTGGAGTGCAGTGGCACAATGGCAGCTCACTGCAACCTCCACCTACTGGGTTCAAGCAGTTCTCTGGCTCAGCCTCCCCAGTAGCTGGGATTACAGGCACCTGCCACCAGCCTGGCTAATTTTTGTGTTTTTAGTAGAGGTGGGGTTTCATCTTGGCCAGGTTGGTCTTGAACTCCTGACTTTGTGATCCGCCCACCTTAACCTCTCAAACTGCTGGAATTACAGGCATGAGCCACTGTGCCTGGCCTCAGGTACTTCTTTACAGCAATGTAAGAACAGCCTAATACAGGCTGCTATAACAAATTATCATATACTGGGTGCCTTAAACAACAAACATTTATTTCTCACAGTTCTGGAGGCTGGGAAGTCCAAGATCAAGGAGCTGGCAGTCTTGTGTCTGGTGAGAGCCCAGTCAGTGGTTTGCAGATACTGTCTTTTCATTGTATTCTCATATACTAGAGAGCAGAGCACTCTTGTGTCTCTTCCTTATAAGGGCAGTAATCTCATTCATAAGGGCTCCACCCTCATGACTTAGTCACCTCCCAAAGGCACCTCCTAATACTATCACATTGGGGGTTAGGATTTCAACATATGAATTTTGGAGGAACACAAATATTTAGTCTATAGCAGGGGTGATGGAAATGTTCTGGAATTATATAGGAGTGATGATTATATGACATGATACATGGACGAAAAATCAGCAAATCAAATTTTAAAATGGTGGATTTTGTTATGTGAATTACATCTCAACGGAAAACATTTAAAATTACTATCACCAGTACAACACATATTTACTGAATGTTTAGCAGCCTGCAACGTACCCTGCTGACGCTAGATTCTAGAGTCTAGAGTAGTGGTTCTCAACTTTGGCTGCACATTAAAATCACATGGGAGCTTTTAAGAATCCTGATGCCCAGGCTACACCCAGACCATTTAAATCAGAACCTCTGGGGTGGGATCCAGGCCACGGTGGTTTTTAAAGCTCCCCATGTAATTCCAGGATGCAGCTGAGGTTGAGCACCACCAGCCCAGAGCATCATGCCTTCTTAACAGGTTGGGGTCACTTGAAAAGTGACTGCTCTTTCTCCCTACTTTTATCCAAGAACAACAATCTGCAAAGACAGCTGCATGCCCTCAAGTACAGACTCCCCTTCCAAGTCAAGACGGCTCCTTAATTCCTCCTGTTTAACTGATCCTTTCATTTTTGTGGGTGACTCAGAAATGTTCAGTAGTTTAGCTTTACAGTTTTTTCCTCCTTTTGGATTAGGTTGCAATGATTCAACTGTGGGCAGAGATTCATTTATTCCACTTTGGAACAAAAATCAGATTCTGTCCAAATATGTTGGCACCTCTGCTCTAAAAAACCTGAGTTTTTTCATTTGTAAAGTTCTGAGTGAAAAATTAAGATACAACATACATGTGAGGACTTTTACACATGCCTGTGCTATTTCTTCTGTATTGATCATCCAACTTTAGCAGTTCATTTAACTATCTTTAGTCTTGGCCTCCCAGCTTTGGTGTTCTAAATCCTCCATTGTTAGCAGCTCACCACGTTGCTTTGCTGCCACATTCACTGTGTTTTATAAGATTGTGTCCAAAACCACAGCGGTCCTAATTAAATCTACCAATCAAAGTAGAACATTTTTTTTATTCATCCCCAGAAGCTGGAGCCAATTTGTGAAAAAGATGGAAATGCGCAAAGAAATATAAATGGAAGGTTTTAAAGAGCCATAACGAGTGGAACAGTGGCTAACACCTGTAATCCCAGCACTTTGGGAGGCCGAGGTGGGTGGATGACCTGAGGTCAAGAGTTCAAGACCAGCTTGAGCAACATGGTTAAATTCCATCTCTACTAAATACAAAAAAATTAGCCAGGCATGGTGATGCATGCCTGTAATCCCAGCTACTCGAGAGGCTGAGGCAGGAGAATTGCTTGAGCCCAGGAGGTGGAGTTGCAGTGAGCTGAGATCACAACACTGCACTCCAGTCTGGGAAACAGAGGACTCCAACTCAACAGCAATAACAACAAAAAAAAGTGGCAACAGCTACTTCGGGTTATAGAAAGGCCAAGCCTCCAGGCTTCTAGGTAGTTAGTGACCCACCCTTCGCTCCCTTGGTGGGAGGAAAAGGAGATGGATACAGAGGACCAATTTTGGTGCTGCTCATGGCGACTGCAAGGAGAGAAAACTGTAGAAGAGAGATAGAGAAGAGACTCATGGCTGCAAGAAATGTCTGGCAAGTACATAAGAACACAAAAAACTATAGAGGCCTGTGGAGTGAAAGAAATTCAGACAAGAAAGGGTGGGGAAGTAACAAGCTGTGCTTTTAGATCTGTCTTTTGATAGCAATGGAATCCAGCCATCTATCTAGAATTATAGTACAATGCACACATCTTAAGTGTACAGCTCAATGAATTTTTACACAAATACACCTCTGAGGCCACTAGCCAAATCAAGATTTATTAATAGAACATTTCCATGTTCCCAGAAAATTCTCTCATACCCTGTCCAGTTCAATAGCCCCCTCCCCTCACCTATAAGTAGCTCCTATTCTAATTTATCACCATGGGTTAGTTTGGCCTGTTCTTGAACTTCATATGAATGGAATAATACAGTATATACTCATTTGCAGATGTCTCTTCTTGCATGAGATGTTTTTGAGGTCCATCTATATTGCTATATGCATCAGTTGTTTTCTAAATTATTTCCATATAGTATTGTATAAATATGTCATAACATTTATCCATTCTCCTGTGACTGGACAAACCCAGAGGGTTGTTTTGAATTTGCAGTTATTATGAATGAGCTGCTATGAACATTGGTGTCCATGCCTTCTTGTGGATGTACACATTCATTTTTCTTGGGTATATAGCTAGGACTGGAATTGCTGAGTTATGGGGCAGGTACATACATATTTAACTTTAGTAGATATTGCCAAACAGTTTCCCCAAATAAATTGTATCATTTTACATTTTCACCAACAATGAGAATTCTTGTGGTCATTTTTGAGATGAAAAGAAAGTCAGCAATTACCTTAACCTTGGCCAAGTCCTGGTATGGAATTTTCAAGGAACTGTGAGATATGGAGAATGCTTTGCAGCTGACTGATGAAAGACAAACAATAAAAACAGAGGTCAAAGGGGAAGTCTGCAACTGTCCTACCCCCACCAGTGCCAGCAGGAAGAAAGCCCTAAGCGATTTTTAGGCAATTTCCCAGCATGGACATTAGCTGGTTAAAAGGGAAAGGGATCTGATGGAATGGGAGTTGCTAAAATTGTTTTCAATTAACTTATGGAAAAACACGCAAACATAGGCAGGGTATGCAGCAATGTTTCTCATATTTCACTGGACATCAGGATGTTTAGGGAGCTGGTTAAAAATATAGATTCCTAAGCCTTAACTGCAGCGGTTCTAACTCAATAATCCTAGTGGTGGGACAAATTTGATTTGCATTTTTAACTTTTTTTTTTTTTTTTTTTGAGATAGGGTCTCACTCTGTCACCCAGGCTGGAGTGCAGTGGTGTGATCCATAGCTCACTGTAACCTTGAACTCCTGGGCTCAAGCAATCCTTCCACCTCAGCCTCCTAAGTAGCTGGGACTACAGGTGCATGCCACCATGCCTGCTCATTAAAAAAATTTTTTTGGAGGCAGGGTCTTGTTATGTTGCCCAGGCTGATCTTAAACTCTTGGCCTTGGAGATTCTCCCTCCTGGGCCCCCCAGAGTGCTGGGAGGACAGATATGAGCCACTGCATTTGCCTACCCGACTTATCTTTACATGGCTCTGGGCGTCCTGGAAGGGGGCGTGACCACCAAACTGGTTTTGCATCTTCAAGAGACACTGGGCACACTTAGTGCTTCTCCTCTGCCAATTTGTGAAAGAAGTAGGAGGGGTGCTGTGACTCCTGACTATAACCCCAGCACTTTGGGAGGGTGAGGCAGGAAGATCACCCAAGCCCAGGGGTTCAAGACCAGTCTGGGCAAGACTCACTTTCTACAAAAATAAAAAGTTATCTGGGTGTGGTGGTGCACACCTGTTGTCCCAGGTAATCGAGAGGCTAAGTTGGGAGGATCACTTAAGCCCAGAAGGTCAGGCTGCAGTGAGCCATGATTGTGCCACTGCCACTGTACTCCAGCCTGGGTAACTGAGGAAGACCCTGTTCCCCAACCCCCCGCCTGCCCAGAAAAAAGGGGCCCACACTTTCTAGAGTTATATCATCATGGTTGAAATAGAAGCCCAGAGAGAAGTAATTGTAGAAAGCCCACAGATGCAGTTGATGACTGCCTCCACCTAGGTGGAATAATTCTGATGCATCTGGGAGCTCACGGTTGGTCGGTCAACAATAAGGAGCTAACCACAAAAATGGTGTGGCTGGTCCTAACACAGTCAGGTGGGAAGGGTTCCCAGAAAAACTCCAACTAGCCTGTGCACTAGGGCAGAGCCTTGAGAAGTTCGCGCAGTTTGCAGCAGGGAAGAGCCTGACCCTCCTCTTCCTGGGTGGAACCTGGGATTCAAACTGCGAGGTGGGAAGCACACCAGTAGGAACTCTGGCCTGGCCGAGAATCCCTGTTCCCCCTCCTTTTTTCTTGTTCACCCAATAAACCCCTGCTTTACTTACCCTTAAAACCGTCTGCAAGCCTAAACTTTCATGGCCATGGGAGAAAGACTCCCCACCTCCCCATCTTTAGCTGAACAAAGAAAAAGACCTGCAACAGCCCCAGAAGCAGGAGGTGGTGGAGAAGGTGGTTCTCCAGGTGGAGAGGAGATGGGAGGGCAGCCAGAGGCTGGAAGAGAGGAAGTCCAGGCTCTGTTTCATCCAAGCATAGTTGAAGCAAGAGACAGAGCCACAGGCCAACAAACGCGCTGCTGAGTGTCCTTTTAAACACACGAAAATTGGGGAAAGTTTCCACCATTCACTTTGTCCCTTGGAGTTCTTATTCCTAGTTACAGGTTAAAAAACGAGATGAGACTTTTTTCCTACCTTCCTTTTTGCCAAAAAGGACAATGACGATAGATAATTCTCAGCCCTTCTTTTTAAGGGGTTTATTGTCAAATGAGAAATAAAAATAAAATCCTAAACTTCCTAATTGACTGGACGGACTATCTTTCGGCCACGGGGACGCCAGTGAAGCCTTGGAAGCTGAGCTCTTGGCCAAGACTGGATGGGGAGGTGGGACACGCCTCACTAGAGCACAGATTGGGTCTGTCCAGTTTATGGAGAATGCGCAGTGAGGCTTTCCTTGTCTTCTCCTCCATCTTTTGACTTCAGAGGACTGAAAACTCTGTTCTTGGGACAGGTGCGGTCACTCACGCCTATAATCCCAGCACTTTGGGAGGCACAGGCGGGTGGATCGCTTGTGGTCACGAGTTCAAGACCAGCCTGGCCTACATGCCAAAACTCCGTCTCTAATAAAAATACAAAAATTAGCTGGGAGTGGTGGTGCATGCCTATAGTCCCGGCTACTCAGGAGGCTGAGGCAGGAGAATAACTTGAACCCGGGAGGCGGAGGTTGCAGTGAACAGAGATAGCGCCGCTGCACTCCAGCCTGGGTGACAGAGCAAGATTCCATCTCAAACACACACACACACACACACACACACACACACACACACACACACACACTCCACTTTTGGATCAATGCTAACACTGCCATTTTGGAACATGGGTCCCATGGAGAGACAGGAAGCTCAGTTGCTCGTGAGCGCAAGTTCCTCCTCTCATAAATATTCATCACTCCTCCTATACCTCATTGAATATGCATATTTGGCCATCCTGCTCAGCATAAATTCTTCTTCTTCTTTCCACCCTTGAAGTGGCTGTTTCTAGCCCTTGGCTGGTTGCTACACCGGCTCATCACAATGGCCACCCTGCAGGATGCAAACTTTTTAGAGAAATAAAGCTCTCCTTTCTGAATTATGAACTTCATCATTCTTCTGTTGACATTTGTTTCTATGTTGAACTATGAAGTGATATCAAAAATTACCAATATAATGTAGGGGAGAATAACACAATTTCTTTTTTTTTTTTCCTATTTTTAGTTGAGACACTGTCCTGAAAACAAAACTCAGATTAACAAAAGGAAAGCAAGCAGAAGCTCATTAGTGCGTGCTGCACCCACCATGCAGGAGAGGCCTCGGTTTAAAAGTATTTCTCAAGCTAGCTTGGGGCCTAGATTAAATAGTATATTAACAAAGAGCCATAAATCCGACACAGTGACAAGACAAAGGAAAGAGTGGCCCCAGTCTTTTAAAATCCAGGAAAATGTGGGAAGATCGTAAAATCTGTTCCCAGAATCCTCTGGTGCCCACTGGTGCCCTCTCTGGACCCCAGTAAGGAAGGGAAGGGTTTGCCACCAGGCAAATGGAGGCTGAAGCAGAGCGTTCCTCTGTGTTTTCTGTGTCTTTGACTTAACCACTCAAAGTTTTGGGGATAAATATTTTGGTTTTGTTTTTCAATGGCGTTACGAAGTTCAAGATATTTTGGCATTTAGTGGGTACTGGATTCATGTTGGGATAATCATGTTTATTTCATTGTTTGAAAATGTCTTAAATGCCTATTATGTGACAGATATTGTGCTACGGCAAGAAAGAGTGTGGTGAATAAGGCAGAGGAGGTTTATATTTTCAAGAAGTTTTTATCCTAATGAGGAACTGTATTCGTTACAGTTGGATAACAGCCATAACAAAAATACATAAATATTCAATTCTCAGTGGCTTAGCACAATAAACTGCATTCTTCACTAATTTCATCTTAGAATAGTGTGGATTGCTGAGAAGACAGGTATTCTGTTCCACACAGTCATTCAGGGCCCCAGCCTACTTCCACATTTTTTTTTTTTTTTTTTTTTGAGACGGAGTTTCGCTCTTGTTACCCAGGCTGGAGTGCAATGGCGTGATCTCGGCTCACCGCAACCTCCGCCTCCCGGGTTCAGGCAATTCTCCTGCCCCAGCCTCCTGAGTCGCTGGGATTACAGGCACGCACCACCATGCCCAGCTGATTTTTTGTATTTTTTTAGTAGAGACGGGGTTTCACCATGTTGACCAGGATGGTCTCGATCTCTTGACCTCGTGATCCACCCGCCTCGGCCTCCCAAAGTGCTGGGATTACAGGCTTGAGCCACCGCGCCCAGCCTTCCACATTTTTTTTATGTCCACAGTTTTCTCCATTAAACCAGCAGGTTGAGAAAGAGGAAGCCAGGAGATTGCATGGATCGTTTTTACGGCCAGACTTGGCAGTGGTATACACTGCTTTAGTCACATTCTATTGACCAGACCCAATCACGTGGCTACAACTAACTGCAAAGGGGATTGAGAAGGTAGCACAAACAGGATTTGGTGAACACAGTACAGCCTGTACTGCAGGAGAGAAGAATAAATAAGTTGATATAATCCAGTGTGGTAACAACTGTAAAGTGGGGAGGTAGAGTGCCTCATAACGTAAAGGAAGGAGACTCAACCCAGATGGGGCTTATGCAGGGAGAATATCCTGTACAAACTGATCTCTAAGCTGGGGCAGAAAAAAAAATGTTCATTTCTTTTTAGAATATTGTAGCTTGTTTGCTAATAAGATACTCCTTGCATGAACAATTTGTTTAAATCCCAAAACATTTTTTTTTACAAAGTAACCAATAGAAAACAATAAGCCCTTTTAATGGGTCTGCTCTGGTTCCCCGCTTTAAGAAATAGCATAATGTGGCATACACTATTGACTGCCCAGTAGCCATTCTTTCCTTCTTCCTTGGTAAGAAAATGCCAATTTTCTTCAGCCATTAAGCAACAATGAGTTCTAGGAAAATAGGCTCTAGGAAATGGGTTATAATTGGTCTAAGCCAACCATGGTAATCCAATTCGCCTTTCATTCATTCAATACTTATTTAATAGTCTCCTGCTATGTGCCAGTCTGTTCCCAGTGCTGATTGTCTTTACCAGTGATAGGCATGGAGTGGGGCATGTGGCCCACTTCCAGACACTGCGAGCTAAGGGAAGACTGCTAAGGAGCTTCTGGGAAAAGGCTCCCAGAAAATAAAATAAAATGAGAGATGCCTGAAAATAAAGCCAGGGCCTTTCCTTCCTGTGTTTGGATGATGTCATGTGGGATGTGATGCTTGGAACTGGAGCAATCATCTTAGGACCATGAGGAAAAAGAGAAGAGAATCCAGAAAAGATGACTGAGAGCTCTGGCTAGTCAGGCTGTAGAATTAACTAAACCTGGAATGGCCTACAGAAAAACAGAAAAACAGAAAACCTAATACATCACCTTCACTTGAATATTCAGTCACTTGTAGCTAAATGACTTTGGATTTTGTTTTCACTGTTTGTTGTGGATTAGAATGGGTGAATTTATTTCCGCCTGCCCTCCCTCCCTCCCTTCCTCTTTCTCTTTCTTTCTTTCTCTCTTTCTCTTTCTTTCTTTTCTTCTTTCTTTCTCTCTTTCTTTCATTCTTTCTTTTCTTTTCTTTCTTTTTTTGAGATGGGGTCTCAGTCACCCAGGTTAGCGTGCAGCAGCACAAGCTCTACTCACTGCAGCATCTGCCTCCTTGGCTCAAGCGATTCTCCCACCTCAACCTCCCAAGTAGCTGAGACCACAGGCATGCACCACCACACCCAGCTGATTATTTTCTTTTTTTGCATTTTTTGTAGAGACAGAGTTTCTCCATGTTTCCCTAGCTGGTCTCCAACTCCTGAACTCTGGAGATCCACCCACCTCAGCCTCCCAGAGTGCTGGGATTATAGGCATGAGCCACTGTGCCCAGCCTGGGTGAATGTTTCAATAAATGGATGAAGAATCTGACTTTTTCATTTCCTTCCTAGCTGTGTTGTTGATCCTACAGGAATTTCTTTCCCAGGCAGCTTGTGGACAAAAATCATATTCCATGACCTTGTCGGCTCCCACTTTGGCCGCTGCAGATTCCCTACTGGAAGCTAATACGTTTGGAGGAAAGTCACACTCTCTATTCTAGATGAGGTTATCTTTTTCTAGGTCCCCTACCTGTGGTCCCTCAGGGAGCACTTCCAAATGAGGATTTTCTGTTTGTTTATTTTTTAATGTAGAAGTGGTGTCTCCCGTTTGAAGAGTCATCTTTCTTTCTATGAACATTATAAGCCTCCCTCTCTCCTCTCTTTCTTTCTCCCTCTTTCATTTTTTGTTGTTTTGAGCTATACTTTGTGGCCGGTGAGATTTTTGGAGGCCTCCCTGAACCTTGTTGATATGGTTAGGCCTTGTGTACCCTCTCAAATCTCATCTTGAATTGTAATTCCCAGGCGTTGAGGGGGGAACCAGGTGGGAGGTGATTGGATCATGCAAGTGGTTTCCCCCATGCTGTTCTCATGATAGTGAGTGATTTCTCAGAAGATCTGATGGTTTTGTAAGGCAGTTTTCCCGTTCTTGCTAGCTCTCTTTTATCTGCAGTAATGGAAAGGTCTTTGCTTCCCCTTTGCCTTTTGCCATGATTGTAAGTTTCCTGAGGCCTCCTTAGCCATGTGGAACTGCGAGTCAATTAAGCCTCTTTTCTTTATAAATTACCGAGTCTCGGGTAGTGTCTTTGTAGCAGTGTGAGAATGGACTAATACACTTATTCAAATAGAAACCTGGCAAACTTTATGCCCTAATTTAGAGCTTCCTGCCTGAAATCAGTGAGGAATTAAATTGGTATGTCAATGATACTTGAACTGAATATTGAAAATATTTTTGAATAAGCTTTAATTTTGAAATAAGTAGGTCAAATAGCTTTTTACTGGAATAATTTAGCCTAGATTCATAAATATTTTAGATGCCGCTGCTTCTCACTGTCTTGATGATGACAACAAAGGAGACATCTTTTCTATGCACCGTGAGACTTGAGTGCTAGTGCATGTTTGCTCTGTTTACTGATAGTCTACAAGATCATCCTTTGGGACTTACATGTCTTTCCATTTCTTATGTCATTGGCTGTTTTGACTAGTAGCTATCATTTGAGGGAGAAAGACTGGATTGGTCAGCATATTGACAGAAAATAGATGGCAGAGATAACTGAAGACAGTTTAATGAAGGAACTCTATAAAGGAATGAAGAATATTAAGGGAAACCAACAAGGGACAGTGAAGCATTGGGGCTAACAGCAGTTACCACCTCTGGGATTGGGTCAAGGGGAGGGTCAAAGGGAGGAAGTGTTACTGAAAGCCAGAGAAACTTGTTGCTGTGTAGAGGGTGCTTCTGATAGAAGCTGTTGTCTTGGGAAGAAGAACGTAGTCACTGTCAAGCTGCAACTCTAGATGGACAGAGTCAGGGAAAAACTACCCTGACACTGATCTAATTTTATCCTGTGAACTCCTGCTAGTGTCTCTCATTGGCTAAACCTAACCAGAAGTCAGAGGGCAAGGAAGCCTGATTGAAGCAATTTGATAATGTCAGCCTCCTTGGCCACATAACAGGGTGAAAAGGATGGAGAATGAATCTGGGAGGGCAAATGGAGATTATTCATTTGTGTACCTTCATTTTTCCTGGTCAATAACTTTAGAACCATTTAGTAGGTAGGCAGGCCCTAAATCAATTATTTAAAGGCTATATGCCTTTATTGCTTAAGATATAGGCTGGGCTTTATAATAAGAGATTCCCAAACACTGCACCTTAACCAAGACAGAAGTTTATTTCTCCATCTAGGTACCTTCCGGGATAAGAGACCAGGGCTGATGTGGTAACATGATGGTGTTGAGCTATTTGGTAGATATTAGTTTTACTGAAAAAGTGTTTCCAATTCTCCATCCTCTGGAATAAAAGAGAATTGTACATCTCTGCCCCCTTTGGGTTAGAGATGGTCGTGCAACTTATTTTGGCCAATGAAGTGTGTGTGTGAGCAAGATGTGTGTCATGGAAGTATTTTGTTGCCAGTGCAAGGTTCTCACTCTTTTTTTCCCCTCTGCTGAGATTTGTGTAAGCACTATTGACATGAAGGACAGCTATCCTGAAAAATTGCCCAGAGCTGCAGCAGATTTGAGGGAGTAAGAAATGAACCACTGCTTTGAAGACACTGAGACTGGAAGTTATTTGTTAGTACAGCTAAACATAGTATTTCCTGAATTATGCAGAGGCTCAGGCTCATTCTACATCGCTGTCCTCCAACCCTAAGGTGTTGCTGTCACCCACGTGTCACCCCATGGCTCATTACCATGCTTGCATTCTAGGAAGTGGGAAGGAGAAACAAGAGAGCACACTTACTCCTTTTAGAGGCATGACCCTGAATTGGCATATGTTACTTTCTTGGCTACATGGAATGTTCTAGTTATCTATTGCTGCATAACAAGTTATCCCAAAGCTTAGCAGATTAAAACAATAAACATTTATGATATCAAATAATTTCAGGAGCAACTTAGCTGAGTTGTTGTGACTAAGGGGCTGCAGTTATCTGAAGGCTCAACAGGGGCTGGAGGATGAACTTCTAAACTCACTTACATGGTTGTTGGCAGAACTCACCTCCTCACTGGCTGTGTTCTTTGCCACATAAGCTTCTCAACATGTAGGGCTGCTCAACATGGTAGCTGGCCTCTCCCAGAGCAAGTAATACCAGGGGGAAGGGGGAGAGAGAGAGAGAGAGAGAGAGAGAAAGAAAGTAAAAGAGAGAGAAAGCTTAGTGCCCTTTAGAACCTAATCTCAGAGGTGACCTAGAATTATTTCTGCTTAATCGTGTTAGTCACACAGACCAACTCTTTGGTACAATATGGGCAGGGACTATGCAAAGGTGTGAATACCAGGAGGCAGAGATTGTTGGAGGCATCCTGGGGACTGCCTGAAACTTAACTATAAAATAGGCGAGAAAACTTAGCCTTTAGACAGGCAGCCAGCTCCCAGATAAAACTACTGAAAGAGGGGAAGAAGGGCTAGGGGTCAACCAGAATTCTCTCCCTCAGCCTGCTCTTCTAGCTACATAAATATACATGTAGTCTCTTTTTCATACATGAATACTTGAAAAAAACTATGCCTCTGCATTACAGTTCCTATGCCACTGAGGATTCTTCCTCTTAGGGTCATTATCCCAGGACACTTGCCTTCTTCACTCCCAGAGAATGCCAAGTTTCTATATAAAGAGATTTTTTTTTTTTAATAAGAGTGGGAAGAGGGAGCTTCTATCTGGAAGAAGAAAGAAAGAAGAAAGAAATCCTTCTGCATTACTAATCTGGAATGCTAGGGATGATTCATATGAGCTATGAGTCAGTTTGTCATTGCATTTAAGTAGTTGGATGAGTTACATAAGTTGAGATTCAAATCAACATTTCCTATGTTTTTCTAAGTTGAGTTGGCAGACTCTTCTAAGAAGCCACATCGACATTTGTTTACAGGAGCACATTCCTCGTGCAGGAGCACTCACTATTTGTGATGCTACAACTGGCTTGGTAAAGGTAAAGGAGAGGGTCTGTAGGAATGTTTGCTCCTCTGTTTCTGTAATTGCTTCTACAGAGCAAACCAGGCTCATAGTGCCAGCCTTCATAAAACCAACATACCTTATCTCCTGCCTTGCCAATGTAAGCGGTGGCTGATGTCCCAGCTCCCTGCCTGACTTGTGTCCCCTTCACTACCTCTTAGCACTTCCATCATAGGAAAAGAATGTGAATAATTCAAATTATTTGTATTATTACCATTATTGTTGCTAGTCACTCTGGCATGGAGTTGAGACAATGATACATTTGAACAGCTGATATGAGGTTTTTAAAGGACCTTTCAGTGGTGAAACAAGGTTTACACACAAGCACAAGAGTTAAGAGAAAGTAGCAAAAATCTCCAAGAAGGTAGCAGGCCAGGTGCAGTGGCTCACACCTATAACCCTGGCACTTTGGGAGACAAGATGGGAGGACTGCTTGAGCCCAGAAGTTTGTGACATAGATAAAATCCATGTCAAGAAAAAAAATATCCAGGTATGGTGGTAGGTGCCTGTATTCCCAGCTACTCTGGAGGCTAAGGCAGGAGGATCCCTTGAGCCAGGGAGATCAAGGCTGCAGTGAGCTATGATTGCACCACCATCTTCTATGTAGCCTGGGTGACAGAGCAAGATTCTGTCTTTATTTGTTTTCTAATTTTGAATTTTGAAGTACAGATGAGGTCTCACTATGTTGTCCAGGCTGTTCTCAAATTCCTGGGCTCAAGTGATCTGCCCACCTCAGCCTCCCAAATTTCTGGGATTACAGGCATGAACCATCACGCCCAGCTGAGGCCTTGTCTCTTAAAATAAACAAAGACGAGGGTAACATATCTGCCATACATTTGTATATAGTTTAAAAAATTATGTAACTCTTGAGGTCCATAAATTATCTACTTGTCAGTGGTTATCTTTTGGTATGTAAAAATAATTTTTCTCAAATTCCTTTTGGCTGAGAAAAATCTAGTGCTACTTCTGGTTACCTCTTACTATGAATTTCTGGTTCCCCTGCATTCTTAATTGCCCTAGGGGCTGAGATTCCTCCCTCCATGCCCGTCTCTCTTGCTTTATTCACCCTAATTAGTCAGCACTCTTTTTTATTATTATTACAAATGACAGATACACCAAGAAAGGGATTCACTAGTTCACAGAGCCAGGAAGGCTGGAGTAGCTCAGGGAAGAGTGGGAACCAAGGCCTCAGGACTTCCTCATTCCCATCTGCCCGGCTTCATTTATCTCATCAGTAAATGAAAGCCTTCGTTTACAGAATGGCTTTCTCCATGAGGCTGAGTCGAAGGCTACCTGCAACCCCAGCCCTCCATCTTCACAACTCTCCATGAAAGGTGATAATATAGAACCTTCCCTCCAGGTCCAGTTGCAACAATCCTGGCAAAGGACTTTGGTCCCGCCTAGGCAACATAGTGAGATTCAGTCTCAAGAAAAGAAAACTAGCCAGGTATAGTGGCACGTGCCTGTAGCCCAAGCTACTAGAGAAGTTAAGGCAGGAGGATCCCTTGAACCTGGGAGGTTGAGAGCCTATACTTTGTTCAGTTCATTTTTGCCAAGGGATATGACACTGTCATTGACCAGCCTGGGTCTAATTGTCACAGGGGGAGGAATCTGGGGCACTGTGATTAACGGCTCTATACCAGGACCACATGAAGCAGGAGCCGTTCCCCAAATGTAAAGAAAAGAGGCAGACAGAATTTGGCCAGGTGCAGTGGCTCATGCCTGTAATCCCAGCACTTTGGGAGGCTGAGGTGGGCGGGTACCTGAGGTCAGGAGTTTGAGACCAGCCTGGCCAACATGGTGAAACCCCATCTTTACTTAAAATACAAATTTAGCTGGGTGTGGGGGCATGCACCTGCAATTCCAGCTACTTAGGAGGCTGAGGCAGGAGAATTGATGAACCTGGGAGGTGGAGGTTGCAGTGATCAAGATTGAGCCATTGCACTCCAGCCTGGGCAACAAGAGCAAAACTCCATCTCAAAAAAAAAAAAAAAAAAAAAAAAATGTTTTCTTGAACAAGGCAGCCAATTTTTCTTAGGAAGCATCCTTCCATCCTCTCAGAAAAATGGTTCAGACTGCTGCTAGCAGAATGAATTTTCTTCTCCTCGTTGCATGTATATTTATGGATAGAAAACATGCCTTCCCCCAATATGATATAGCATTATATTTAGGTTAGTAAGAGGTTACCTCTGTGTGTGGTGGGATCATGGGTAATTTTTTACAGTGTTTTAAACATTTATTAATTTCATTATGCAGGGGTTTCCCTCCCCCAAATTTTTGGAGCCCAATCATGGGTGATTTTTATGGGCTTGGGGTTTTCTTTCTTTCCCTCCTTCCTTCCTTCCTTCCTTCCTTCCTTCCTTCCTTCCTTCCTTCCTTCCTTCCTCTCTTTCTTTCTTTCTTTCTTTCTTT